>NC_060123.1:87705300-88011282 GCF_021461395.2 Schistocerca americana | reverse complement strand
TGTTTCATAAATGCGCCACCAAACTTGCGAAAGGATTGTCTTCAGGTTAGGACCGGTTTTGGAAGCCTACCTACTTACATAAAATTTATTAGTGGATCGCAATTTTTCAGATTTCTTTTTTATCTCTCGTATTCTTTTATCCTCTAAATAACTTCAGAGAACAGCTGCTGTGGATTGTTTCTCACCCATTTTTTTATCACGTAGCAGACTTTCACATTTCCTGAAGAGTTCTTCCTCGTGTTCAAAATTATCTTTGCTGTTAACTAGACAAAAAGTGTAGTTTGTTTACCGTTTTCAGAGAAGAAAGCTTTGCTGTTACTTAATGTACAACCGTAGCCAAACACACAGTTTGCACGTGGCTCACCTTTCAATGGAACACCGGCTGCATTCACTACCTAGATTGCAGCTGAAACTGGTGAGTACACATGCAGTAGGACGAATTTCCTAATGATGTACCACGACTTCAAAAATTCATTTCAGCATATTCTGAAAAACTTTCAATGAAATGAACCAATTGCAGTTATTATTCTTCTTTTAGTTTGCGTTAACCGCGTTTAGGACAAGGTCAAATTTATGTTATTTTAACTTTGCTGCCTGATGCCCTTGCCGTAGCCGCAGTAATCTATTACAAGCGGAAGGGAAGTCGCGTACGTCCCCTGTCCGTGATTCGTGTAAATTCATTCTGTGGCCTCGTGTTTTATCTGATTGCATAGCGTACATTTTCAGGTGGAAAGTGGGGACCGGCCCAGAATTTTCCTAAATGAGCATGGGAAATTGCCTAGAATCCACACCCAGCCTCTCCGGTGCCCAGCCACTGTCGTTGACACGGCGCGCGAAATCTGTCTTGGTGTGGCTCGTTTTTCCGTATGGAAAGCTAGCTGCGCTGCACTTTACGCTCTACGGGATGCTAAATTAACCAGCTGATCAGTTCGTTTAAGAACGATTAGTTCCATTATACAGCTAAAATCATGTTTGTGGCCAGGGCGTATAATTAATCATTCATAAACGACAATTTAAACTCCGGATATTTTTGTAATCTAGCAACGAAATACAGATTTGAAATAACACAGCCATGCTGTTAGTTAAATGTTTCTGCGTCAGGGGTACAGTCCAGTCCGTTAATGTTAATGGAGTTTCCAAATACTGCTTTACATTTCTCGACAACAGTTCATGACTACCATTGTGGACTGTAGAACTTCAAAATTATTATAGGATGCTACAAACACCTGTAAACGTTATTGCACACTGTTTTTACTGTATTAAGCTGACATCGCTTAAAACGTATAGCATTAGCATAAGCGTTGCGACCCGCCGCATAACGCGTTTCAAGTTTCGATACGACACTGCCTCACTACAGACGTACATTCCGCCAGAGAGTCTGGCACCCGTTCGTTCTGCCAACGAAGGGCATTTCGCGGCCAGTGTCTCATTTGCAAACTATTAGTGCCGGCGGCCTATATTTACGGATGACAGTATTCAAATAAGATTCATGAACACAATTAAAATTTCATAGGATTACCAGTTTCGGTTTGTGGTAGCCATCATTTGATCAGTATGCAGAAATAAATGGATCTAATTTTCTCATAATTACACACATGATATTGTATCTATGCTTTATAGATCTAGAAAAGGCATATGACCGGTTTCCTAGGAGAAAGTTATTGCGTATTCTACGAGATTATGGAATAGGATGCAAACTTTTGCAAGCAATTAAAAGTCTTTACATAGATAGTCAGGCAGCAGTTAGAGTTGACGGTAAATTGAGTTCATTATTCAGAGTAGTTTCAGGGGTAAGACAAGGCTGCAACCGGTCTCCACTGATGTTCGTATTATTTATGCATCATATCTTGAAAACAATAGACTGGCTGGGCGAAATTAAGATATGTGAACACAAAATAAGCAGTCTCGCATGTGCGGATTACTTAGTTGTGATGGCAGATTCGATTGAAAGTTTGCAAAGTAATATTTCAGAGCTAGATCAGAAACGTAAGGACTATGGTATGAAGATTAGCATCTCCAAAACGAAAGCAATGTCAGTGGGAAAGAGAGATAAACGGATTGAGTGCCAAATAGGAGGAACAAAGTTAGAACAGGTGGACGGTTTCAAGTACTTAGGATGCATATTCTCACAGGATGGCAATATAGTGACAGAACTGGGAGCGAGGTGTAACAAAGCTAATGCAGTGAGCGCTCAGCTACGATCTACTCTCTTCTGCAAGAAGGAAGTCAGTACCAAGACTAAGTTATCTGTGCACCGTTCAATCTTTCGACCAACTTTGTTGTATGGGAGTGAAAGCTGGGTGGATTCAGGTTACCTTATCAACAAGGTTGAGGTTACGGATATCATTGCAGGTACTAGTAGATGGGAACAATGGCAGGAGGGTGTCCACAATGAGGAAATCAAAGAAAAACTGAGAATGAACTCTATAGATGTAGCAGTCAGGGCGAACAGGCTTAGATGGTGGGGTCATGTTACACGCATGGGAGAAGCAAGGTTACCCAAGAGACTCATGGGTTCAGCAGTAGAGGGTAGGAGGAGTCGGGGCAGACCAAGGAGAAGGTACCTGGATTCGGTTAAGAATGATTTTGAAGTAATAGGCTTAACATCAGAAGAGGCACCAATGTTAGCACTGAATAGGGGATCATGGAGGAATTTTATAAGGGGGACTATGCTCCAGACTGAACGCTGAAATGCATAATCAGTCTTAAATGATGGTACACACATGAAGCTTTTGTGTACACAAATATCAACATAAGTTGAGATGAAATGTCGTGTGGCTAGGGCCTCCCGTCGGGTAAACTGTTCGCCTGGTGCAGGTCTTTCGAGTTGACGCCACTTCGGCGACCTGCACGTCGATGAGGATGAAATGATGATGATTAGGGCAACACAACACCCAGTCCCGGAGCGGTGAAAATGTCCGACCCCGCCGGGAATCGAACCCGGACCCTTAGGATTGACAGTCTGTCACGCTGACCACCCAGCTACCGGGGGCGGACTCAACATAACTTATAAGTTAATACATAGCCTGATAGTATAAAACCATTACAAACAACCTTAAAGTGACTGCGTACTTATTAATTTTAATGCAGCAATGATCCAGACACCTGGTACACATTCCTCACTGAAAGGACCGATGTCAAACATTACTTGACCTGATACATGTGCAGACTCTTTTATTCTGTCTTTGCATGGAAAGGAAAGGGACCCTGCTTGGTAATAATGTCTGAGGACAGTGACAACACAGGTGCTCTACAAGTTTTAACTATTGCAGATTATTATTCAAGGTAGTCATACTTTATGAAATAATTGTCACTGGGTAATGCCAAAGTAAGTTTATAGTTTCTCATTTAACAGTCTTATGATGCTGTAGCTGTGCGGACGACAAGGAACGTAGCCGACGACAATGCTGAGCTGCCGCTAGTGCTGTTGCTGCTGCTGCTGTATGAGAACCGCGAGTCGCTCCAGAGCCACGGATAATTATCGGACGGGCAATAGCTAGAATAGCAGCTTCCTGTCCATTCCTACCGCGCTCTCATTACTCGACAGTTAACGAACTATGCGCGTCTTCACTGGCGTGATCATAGCTCCACCCAGTATCTGCCAGAGCGCCCAACAAACACTTCCGCACTCATTCATGACTCAAACTGCTATGCCTCCTCTGTACTCGCAACGCGACAGACACTCTCCACACCCAAAGATAAAAAACGGGACAGTTGTTGCCATTTCGTCGTTGCTCTCGATACATTTAAATAACGTCACTGATATGTCTTCTTCTTGATCGCCCTAAGCAGGTTCGCAACAATGAAATATTTTCACATTCAGAGGAGAAATTTAGTTATTGAAACTTCGTGGATAGACCTCGCCTTAACGAAAAGCTCCTTTCTTTTAATGATTGGCATCCTTCTATGAACTTTTTCGATGCCCTCCGTGTAACATATGTGGTAACGATACCATATAGCACCTCTGTACTCTATCACAGGACGAACAACCGTAGTTCAAGCAGTCTCTTTAAACTGCAATTCCTAGGTATCTAGGTGACTTGATGAATCTATATACTGAAACTTCCTGGCAGATTAAAACTGTGTGCCGGCCGTAGACTCGAATCCAGAACCCCCGTCTTTCGCGGGAGAGTGCTCGACCGACTGAGCTACCGAAGCACTACTCACGACCCCCCCTGTAAGAAACTAGTGTTAGTTCTGCAAATTTCGTAGAAGAGCTTCTGTGAAGTTTGAGGGGTAGGAGACGAGGTACTGGAAGAATTAAAGCTGTGAGGAGGGAGCGTAAGTCGTGCTTGGGTAGCTCAGTCCATAAAGCCCTTGCCCGCGAGAGCAAAGGTCCCGAGTTCGAATCTCAGTCTGATACACAGTTTTAACCTGCCAGGGAGTTTCATGTCAGCTCCCCCTCCGTTGCAAAGTGAAATTCTCATTCTGGGAACCTATAATTTTATGTGATTTGTCGTCTAATCGAAATTCTTTCTTTTTGTACTTACGTTTGTGACTTTACACTTTTCATTATTTAAAGTCAATTTCCACTTTTTGCACCATTTAGATGTCATGTATAAATCATTTTGCAGTTGGTTTTGATCTTCCGATGACTTTACAAGACGCTAACTGACGGTATCATCTGCAAAAAATCAAAGAGTGCTACTCAGATCATCTCCTAAACTCTTTATACAGATACGGAGCAACAGAGGGCCTATAACACTTACTTGGGGAACGCCGGATATCAATTTCCGTCGATTCCTAAATACTGTGAGCTTACAAATCCAGTCGTACAACTGCGACGACACCCTAGTTCCACGCAACTGGGTTAGAGACCACTTGTGAGGAACGAAATCAAAAGTCTTTTAGAAGTCTAAGAATGTGGAATTAATTTGAGATCCCCTGTCCACAGAACTCTTCAAAATTGGTTCAAATGGTTCTGAGCACTATGAAACTTAACATCTGAGGTCATCAGTCCCCTAGACTTAGAACTACTTACACCTAGCTAATCTAAGGACATCACACACACCCATGCCCGAGGCAGGATTCGAACCTGCGACCGGAGCAGCACAGCACTCTTCACATAGTACGAATAAGGAGCTAGTTGTGTATCAAAAGGAACATATTTCGTGAATCCTTGGTGACTGTTTGTCAGTAGACCGTTACATTTCAGGTAATTCATAATTTTCATACGCAGCATACGTTCCAAAATCCTACTGGATATCCCGTGTTAGTGATACGGGACTGTAAGTGAGCGGATTCCTCTCATTTCCTTCTGATATGGGTCTTCCGTCAAGTGAATGGTTTTATAAGATTACTAATTATAGGGCTATTGTATCAGCATACTCATCGAAGTTGCGGCTATCAGAAATGCAAATACGTAACAAATTGAAAATTTTAAACTGAAATGCATACAGCGAATAAAACTATAGGTCGCTTCTTGTTGGTAGAAGCTCGTTACAACTCACAAACGAAAGACTGTGCTCGAAACTGTTGCTGGGTACGCGAGAACTGCTGACCAACTGGTGGAATGAAGTGTTAAATGATAATATTTATCGAATAGTACATCGGTTCTTGGAGGAACAAAGAGATATTATCAACTTGAATACACAGTAGTAGTGTTCCACAATAATATTTATTTAATATTTCGTTATGAAACGGCTCCCGCCATTGTGAAATGAACTGTTCAAGTCATGGTCTCTAAAGCCAGTTCATAACGAACTGTTGAATCAGTATTACCGTGGAACGTTAATACTGTGTATTCGAGTTTTAATATGTTAAATAATAAGTAATCTTACTCAGAAACAGTGACCTGACGCACGTATTTCTCAATATAGGTGGAACAGCGCTCATAACCTCTTGCCTTTTACTTAGATAAACCGTCTAAAGCCCTCAATATAGATTACATTCAGTTTCACGTTACTATTGCTGCGAGGGCAGCTTGTCAACAACGGTGATGTTACACGGATTTCTGTAATTCCTCACACTTATGACAAGCTGCGCTTCATAGCAATAGCTTCGTGGATCCGAAGATGATGATACGAAGGTTAGCCAAAAAAGAGCTTTCGCTGTCGCCTCGAAGAAAGCTACAAAACTATTATATAGTTTGTTTATATTAGGTACTTGTATGCAGTAGTGGTACACATTGTAATTACCTCGCCACAACAGCGTATCATGTCCCTAGACGAGTGAAAGGAGAATGGGGCACACCGTTCATGATGTGGAACGTTTTGTGGTACTTCGGTTGCTGTACTTGAAGGGGGATACTGCTATCACAATCCGTGCTAATTACGCGACTACACACTTCCTCTGGACTGGCGTCACAAATCCGTAACATACACGGTGCTGCCTCGTTTCGACGGCCTTTGTCAATAGGCATGGACATTCGCGGAATCCAGCGGATGGCGAGTGATTTCCACATTTCCCACTACGGTTACGGTTGTGGTACACCGACTTTCAAGCACGATGAACTCCATGTGTTCTTGCCGCATGCTTCCACCGCTGTGGTGTGGTGATTTCACTTTGTACCACGACTCCAAACGTGTAGGTGCCAACTGAAAAAAGAAGGAAATTGCGTAACATTCTTTTGAAAGCTAGAACGAGAATTTTGTAACTACTGTTTTTGTTTTATGTAGAAAACGGTCATCCAAATAAAACTTAGCAATTGTATGAAACTCCCCTTTGAACAATATATACACGACTGTCCTTAACCTGACACACAATATTTTTAGCGCAACGCAATCTGACTTTCAAAATTTCCTACTAAAGAATGGCCCTGACAAACATTAAACTATACCTTTCACAAATCACTTACCTCACAAAATTTTCGCTGCTCAAGCTACTGCAATACAGCGAGCGCCACTACTGCCAGCTAAATAAAAGATTCAAACAACTGAAGGCACTAACTACTGATAGGGATAGTTAGCAAATGAAAGATATTAATAGAGAACAAACAATGTATTTACCTTGATATCATCATATATAAATATATCAGTTCATGAAAAATTACAAAACTCCGCCATCTCTCTCCCCACATCCACCACTGCTGGCGGCTCACCTCCAACTGCGCAACGCTACGCGCTGTTCACAGCCAGCTGCCTAACACTACAATGGCGAGTATTACAACAATGCAAAGCAGCCACAGACTGCACACAGCACAGCCAGTGATTTTCATATTGAGCGCTACGTAACGGTGCCAATAAGAAAACATAAGCAGCCTACTTACATAGAGAAAACATAAACAGCCTACTTACATAGAGAAAACATAAACAGCCTACTTACATAGCCCCCATGCTCCCCACAAAAATTTTTACAAATGGTGTTGGGCACTGGCCAATACAGATTTGACAAAAATTTTTCACAATTACAGTAACAAAGATATAAAATGCGCACACTTATTGATACAACGTTGGTCAAAAGCTCAAATTTTCTCACAGTCCCTAAAGACAGTCCTAATCGTACATAACAGGAGAATAGCAGTGTTTGTCTCAAAGTCTGAGCAGTAAAAGAAAATGCACACGGAAGTAGTGGATTTCCATGCAGTCTTGAAGAAGTAGTGTTGTCCTTCCAATGGAAAGACAGTGCTGACTCTCGACATGCTGACAGGTAATGGGCCACAACAGAGCAAACCCACAGCAGAGTCATTCGAAGTTTGGAAGAATATTGGTAGGTAGGTCATCACAGAGCAGACCCACTGGAGTCCTGGTAGAGATTGTGGTATTGGTGGGCCACCAGAGGTGCAGACCCACTGCAGTCCTTGTAGAAATAATGGCGTTGGTGGGTCATCAAAGATGTAGACCCACTGTAGTCCTTGTAGGGATAATGGTATTGGTGGGCCACCAGAGGTGCAGACCCACTGCAGTCCTTGTAGAGATATTGGTATTGATGGATCATCAAAGATGTAGACCCACTGTAGTCCTTGAAGAGATGGCCAGCAGCCATCTGATTGTGCAGGTGCACATTCACCATCGAAGAGTCTTGCGGAGAATATAGCAAGTCCATAAACCACCACTTGTGCACTCACAACGTTTTTGGAATTGTCCTTAGAACGAGCAATGCTGTTATCCAGTCCCTTGCTGAATTAGTAACACACGTGCAGACACTAACAGTCCCTACTTCTCACATATTGTCCATATACTATGACCAACAGAAACGTGTGCAGTGAAATGTAACTTAATTTGAAGAACTGGTAACAATTACAATTTGGTAACATAAAAATACAATTACAAAGACACAGAAAACATCATTAAAAACATAATAATACAGATAACATTTGTAGTACAGGCTTTACAAAAGAATAGAAATAAACATATACATCAGTGGAATTATGACATGAGTACATACATAATTTTTGAAACATCAACTTCACACATGAGCATTAAACAGAATAAATAATGTGTAAGCATATTTATAAGGTAAATAACATATTATTAATGCCAATTGTATTTGAGGATAAAAGTATTCCTCATCATAGTGAATGTAGCTTAATATTAAAAGAAAAAAAATTCTATGAAACTACACAGAGACAGGAAGAAAACAAATACACAAGGGTACACACACACATAGTGGGATAACACCAATAGGAAAGGACAGGGTTCGTTTTCAGTGTAACATGTGGTACTGCAGTCCAACCCAAAACTTCATATATCTTTCGTCTTATTTCATCCTTTGTTTCCACCAAAAAAATCCTATCCAAGCATGCTTTCTGTATTTATTTCACATATTTCTTACCTCATTATTTATTTCCAAGAAAATCCTACCTATACCTGCTTTCTGTACGGTTTTCGTATAGATTCTCAATGCATTTCTTCCAATTCATCGCAACTCATTCTCTTCTATAGACTACCCCCTCTTAAGCTAACTTAAATCTACTGAGCTCAGATGCTAAACTAAGGGACGAGGCAATGCAGCAGCACATAAAACAATTAATACAAACAGCAATGAAAAGAATGCAAAATGGCAAAGCCAGCAGCAGTAAATCTAATTTACAGATAAAATGCAAAATTACAACTAATATGAGCCAATGTGCAGCAACATGAAAAATCAATGAGTAGTAAAATTGGCTTAGCAGAGTAATGTAATGTGAAATTTAGTAGCACTATGCCTGGCAAACAGCAACAGCAAATGCAATAACTTATATCTAAACATGACATAGCTCAAGCAGAAAAAATATTACAGTAAAAACAACAATGCAGATAAGGGAAATGTATAATCACATCTTAATGTCTATGTAATTAAAGTGGTGCACCACAAGAAGTTATTCTACCAAAAAGTTACCAATTACTTGAAAAGAAAATTATGAATGCAGTTACTAGTTCCTTCTTATTGTTCTTTCCTTTCCAAGTGCTCCTTTTTTTAAAGAATGTGGATCATAAAATAATTATTTAATAGATCTGTTGACAGAAAGTGTTCCCATTAGCAAATGCATTTTATTTTATAAAAGCAATGCTGCAACACAGCTGGAAAACAGATATCAAATGAAATAAGCAACTATGAAAAGCAAAGCATAAAAATATCATTCAGTAGTCATGTGACATTTCATAAGTTAGTAGCTCTCAACTCTCGTAGAAAGACGCTTGTCGTAATCAGGTGTGCAGATGTACGAATATTTCCCATCAATTCATAAGCATTTCAGTAATTAGCACAAAGTGCGAGTAATCATATGTTTTCAAGTAACGAGGGTGTCGCATTAGCGATGAAAGGCACACCCTAATGGCTTGTTCTCCAGGTGTTTGACACGTCCCACGTCCCCTTTTTTTTTCTACCTGTGCCGCTGAAAAGGGCTCGCAATAATGGCTTTTTCTCCAGGCGTCTGACACAGCTGGGTGCCCGCGACGCATTACGTGCAGGTGGTCACTTAACTTTCGTACGGAAATATTTACGACAGCAGCTTCTGCTACCGTTGAAGTCTCATTTAAAAATATTTCACAGGTCAAGAATTAGCGTTGCAAATCTGTAGAAACAAAATCCTATAAATATAAGTGTCCAAAAAAAATATTCGTCAGCATTGTGATACAGTCACACATTTCATAACTCTTAAAGTACGTTTCTTGGTTTCCAACATCCTTTTTCACAAGTCAGCGTCCCTAACCACTATTCATTACTCCTTACCTTATTCGTCGACACTTCTTCAATATTGCATCATAACAGATAAGTATCATAATCAAATAACTCGTATAGCATCAGCCTATTAATCATAAACATACCTCAGCAGCATAATACACATCGTCGTCGTAAAAATAACATCATAACACCTCAGTCAAATCTCAAAATCGTCGTAACTTCCTCCAATAATTTCTAAGCCTAAAAAAATTCTCTGCTCATGTCAAAAGTGTCATCTGCCTCAAATGTACTTTAAAAATCATGAATCCATACCAAATACATCATTCAAAGCTCTCATAGTATCACAATGGTTCCAAAAAAAATGAAGAGTTCACACAGTACAGACAAAAGACAATTTCGTAAGTGTGAAGTTATCCAACAGTGTAATTATGTAAACACCTGTCACTGATGTAGTAAAAAAAAGTTTCTTTCTCTGTTAAATGATCAGATAGCTGTGTAATTTGTGTGTTAGAGAAATATGGTACCGATGTGTAGAGTTGTATAAGCAAATACCATATTAGCTAGGGTTCCTTGTGGTTGCCACACACATGGTACACAAAGTAAGCGTGTACCCCCCTGAGGATAAATGTAATTATACCCTCAGGTGTTACAAATTACAGCAATGGAATGAAATGTATCACGGAAAACTTTCTTTGTAATTAAAAAATCTTTGAAAATAAGTGTTTTAAGTATAAGATTAATCACTCAAATGCGTGTCCTGTAGCGCTAAATGCGCGTCTTGCTGTAAGATAATTCTGTGGAACTGTCGTAGTTATCGTTCTCTGTAAGCAAGGTTCTGCTAAAGTCAATGTACTTACCTCATGAAACACAAAAGTGAAATGCTTTGCGTATAGATATCTTAGTTATTACGCTTATTGCCGTGATGAGGAAAGTACTGTACAGTAACGTATTGTTATGCCACGAAAAAGGCTGTCTCATTGTTGCTATACCACAAAAGTTACTACTAAAACATGTTTTTCTTCCTAGAAGAATTCAGAAAACTGTGCAGATATAAAACAGATACACTGCAAAAGCAACATTGTAAATTGTCATTCATTAGTAGCGTCGTGATAAAAATCGTGTAGCTGTCACATAAACTAACCTCTGTGTCATCTGGTATCTCTCAGAAAGTACTTTAAATCCGGAATGTGTTTTCAAGTAAACCAAAATATTGCATTAAAATCTCATGAGCAGTACCAGTACATGTTCTATGTATGTAAGCCTGATAGTCGTTACGTAATCGTGCAACTAGCAAGCAAGAACGTACAAATACAACACTGTGTCGTCTGTTCACTATAACAATGCATTCGTAATTTCTGTTTAAATAAGTTCTCATGGTTCTTGGCTGGATATTTAACTTCAAACATTGTTGCATGGTAACAGTTTCTAAAGCATACTAGTAACGTGAAGTGAAACGTTTTATGGCAAAGACAAAGTTAAAAGGCAGATTATCTGTCAATAAATGGTTTTACATGAGAAATGTGGTGTAAACCTTTACTCTTCCTAGTACGCAGAATTTCAACTTGAATGCAATTATCATGCGGTATTCGTCCGTAAAGAATACTGGAATTTTGCTCAAGGTTAGCGTCAATGTTATTTTTCTCTGAGCCAGCCGGCGCACGCGGCTGCCTGCGGTGTGAGTCATTGTCTGTTTCTTTGTTGGCGCGCGTCGTTACTGGGATTAGGAGGCCTAACTTCCACAAATTCGCCTTGCCGAGAGGGCCCAGCTCTGTTTAAAGCTCGCCAGTTCTGATGAAATTGACGTCTGTCGTTATGATCATATCGTCTGTCGTCATGTCGGTAGATTCCGTAGTTTCTTCCTTGTCCGTCACGTGGTGGAGAATTTCTCCCTGAATCGTAACTGTGCGCCGAACTGTTGCGTCTGAAGTTATTCTGCCTCCCTTGATAATATTTATTTTGGTTCCCGTATTGTCTGTTTCTCTGATTGTCTCTGTGATAGTCATTACTACGGAAATGCGATCTTTCTCTGTAACTGTTACTCTGCCAATGGTTGTCATATGGGTGGTGTCTGTTTTGGTCACGATTTGCGTTGTAAGAATAGCCTTGTCGTGTCAAGTTATTACTTCTTTCATCGCGGAATTGCGACGGATGTGACCTGTAATTGTTGTGTTCCTGGTTTCGCGTTCCGCGATTGTCAGTGTCAATTTCTAATTCTTGTAAAAGTCCCTGAAATGCTTCAATGTCGTCTTTGCAACGCCCTGCCAAAATAATATGTCGTAAATGTTCAGGTAATTTGATTAAGCAAATGCGGATGAGTTCTGAGGGGCTGTATGGGTTTGACAGGTACTGATTCTTGTGCAACATGTCTTCAAAATCTTTCACAAGACTGGAGAATTCAGATTGTTCGAAATGTTTCATCATTATGATGCCATGTTTTACGCGGTCTTGTGTGGCTTGAGACCAATATGCTGAGAGGAAGGCATGGTAAAATTCTCCTTCACTGTGGCAATCGTGAATTACCGATCGCATTCTTACAGCTGGTTCATTCTCCAAGTAGCCACACATAAATTCTAATCTGTGCTCCAATGACCAGTTGGGAGGAAAACAATGAGAGAATTGATGGAGCCATGCTTGTGGATGAATGTCGTTGCCAGAATTCTTAAATGTTTTGAATTTACGTGTAGTAATGAACAGCTTATAGTCAAAATCATCATGTCGTCGAGTCGCATATCGGTCATTGTTAGGTCGTGTCGGCCGTTCCATCTCAAAATTCGGTGCACATTGCCAGTTTCTTTCATAACTTCCGAAATGCCCTGTGTTATTATTTTGTGGCTGTTCCGTATTTCTGTATCCCTCTTCCCGTGTTGTAGCGCGAGTGTCCTCTGAAATACGTAATTCTTGTATTAACTGTGTCAGCTGATCTTGTACTTCCCGGATTTCTCTTTGGTGTTGCGTATTAATCTGATTCTGATTTTGTTTGAATTTCCTAATTTGTTCGCACTCTTCAGTGTCAGTGAAGGCTACAGGTCTTGTGTCATTCAGATCATCATCTACCTTTGTAGATAAGTTAGTGACCTGATCCGAAAGTTCGGCTACTTTCTCCGATAGTGAACACATTTCCTCAGTGTGTTTTTCTGAACCAAGTTTCAGAATGTCCATTTGTGTTGAAATCGTATCTACTGTGTCCTTAAAGTTTTCCTGAGTTTTTGCAAGTTGCGTAACCGAATCGGTAGATGCAACTGAGTCAAATTTAGCTTGCAAGGTCTCATGATTTTCATGAACAATAATTTGCAGTTCTTTTATGGCTGCTTCGTGATTCTGTAATGCATTTTCATGCCGCGAAAAAATAGGTTGAAAATGCTCACAAATTTGTGTTTTTACGTCATTACAGACTTTTTGACATTTCGATTCAATGTTATGTAACTCACTAGTTAAATCTTCACGTGTTTGTTCAAGTGTGGTGTCTAACTTTTGAAGATTTTGTTCCATTGTGTCTAACTTTTTGAGATTTTGTTCCACTGTGTCTAACTGTTGCTGTGTTTGTCTCTGGTGTTGTTCCATTGTGTCTAACTTTTCAAGCTTTTGCTGTGTTTGTCTCTGATTTTGTTCAAGTGTTGTGTCTAACTTTTGTAGCTTTTGTCCCATTTGTTGCATTAACTGTAATAACAATGCACTGGTGTCTGAAACATGTTCCTCAGTGCTTTTCGGCAGTGAATTTGCACCGGCAACATTCACATTTTGACAAGCGGAAAACGTGTCTTGACTCATTTGAGAAAACGGTGAGGACGCAAAACCTGAATCTACAGTGTTTGCAAAATTGTGTCCTATCATTTCGGATTCCTGAGGCGAACTGTTGCCGACCGATCGATCGATAATGCTTCCCTCTTCACTAATTGTTTCACTGTCCACGCCATTGTTTGCCGCCCGCTCCATTTCCCTATGCACGATTACCAAATTACTACTTTGAACATCAGTTAATTCATTACTCGGTGGCGCTAACACACTGCTTTCATTTTCACTGTCATTTCTCAGTTTACTTTGGAGCCTAGTATTACGTTTTTCACACGCCATTATTGTCACAGTATTTCACACGACAACACAGAAAAACACAATTTGAAGATCAAAAATAAGAGAACACATTAAAATAGCACTGAAAATAATATCTAGTTAATGGCAGCTGCGAAATACTTGGTGCAAATCTACATGCATGCCACAACTGTTTTACTGTACAACAATGAAAGACTGCAACTACAAAGGAGATTCTCTCTACAGTTACGCGCTAGCAATAAACAAAATCTACACTAATTACACAAACTACAAGAAAAAATCAGAAGATTCCTGTGAGGTATCCTCGGCTAAGGGTCGACATATGAAACTCCCCTTTGAACAATATATACACGACTGTCCTTAACCTGACACACAATATTTTTAGCGCAACGCAATCTGACTTTCAAAATTTCCTACTAAAGAATGGCCCTGACAAACATTAAACTATACCTTTCACAAATCACTTACCTCACAAAATTTTCGCTGCTCAAGCTACTGCAATACAGCGAGCGCCACTACTGCCAGCTAAATAAAAGATTCAAACTACTGAAGGCACTAACTACTGATAGGGATAGTTAGCAAATGAAAGATATTAATAGAGAACAAACAATGTATTTACCTTGATATCATCATATATAAATATATCAGTTCATGAAAAATTACAAAACTCCGCCATCTCTCTCCCCACATCCACCACTGCTGGCGGCTCACCTCCAACTGCGCAACGCTACGCGCTGTTCACAGCCAGCTGCCTAACACTACAATGGCGAGTATTACAACAATGCAAAGCAGCCACAGACTGCACACAGCACAGCCAGTGATTTTCATATTGAGCGCTACGTAACGGTGCCAATAAGAAAACATAAACAGCCTACTTACATAGAGAAAACATAAACAGCCTACTTACATAGAGAAAACATAAACAGCCTACTTACAATTGTTCTAGGTGTTGTCTTTCTTCATTATACAGTACTGGCCATTAAAATTGCTACACCACGAAGATGACTTGCTACAGACGCGAAATTTAACCGACAGGAAGAAGATGCTGTGATATGCAAATGATTAGCTATTCAGAGCATTCACACAAGGTCGGCGCCGGTGGCGACACCTACGACGTACTGACATGAGGAAAGTTTCCAACCGATTTCTCATACACAAACAGCAGTTGGCCGGCGTTGCCTGGTGAAACGTTGCTGTGATGCCTCGTGTAAGGAGGAGAAATACGTACCATTACGTTTCCGGCTTTGATAAAAGTCGGATTGTAGCCTATCGCGATTGTGATTTATCGTATCGCGACATTGCTGCTCGCGTTGGTCGAGGTACAATGACTGTTAGCAGAATATGGAATCGATGGTTTCAGGAGGGTAATACGGAACGCCGTGCTGGATCCCAACGGCCTCGTATCACTAGCAGTCGAGATGACAGGCATCTTATCCACATGGCTGTAACGGATCGTACAGCCACGTCTCGATCCCTGAGTCAACAGATGGGACGTCTGCAAGACAACAACCATCACAGACAGGAGCGTCTGCGATGGTGTACTCAACGACGAACCTGGGTGCATGACTGGCAAAACGTCATTTTTTCATATGAATCCAGGTTCTGTTTACAACATCATGATGGTCGCATCCGTGTTTGACATCACGGTGAACGCACATTGGAAGCGTGTATTCGTCATCGCCATACTGGCGTATCACCCGGCGTGATGGTATGGGGTCCCATTGGTTACACGTCTCGGTCACCTCTTGTTCGCATTAACGGCACTTTGAACAGTGGACGTTACATTTCAGATGTGTTACGACCCGTGGCTCTACCCTTCATTCGATCCCTGCGAAACCCTACATTTCAGCAGGGTAATGCACAACCGCATGTTGGAGGTCCTGTACGGGTCTTTCTGGATACAGAAAATGTTCGACTGCTGCCCTGGCCAGCACATTCTCCAGATCTCTCACCAATTGAAAACGTCTGGCCAATGGTGGCCGAGCAACTGGCTCGTCACAATACGCCAGTCTTTACTCTTGATGAACTGTGGTATCGTGTTGAAGCTGCATGGGGAGCGCTGTACCTGTACACGCCATCCAAGCTCCGTTTGACTCAATGCCCAGGCGTATCGAGGCCGTTATTACGGCCAGAGGTAGTTGTCCTGGGTACTGATTTCTTTGGATCTATGCACCCAAATTGCGTAAAAATGTAATCACATGTCAGTTGTAGTATAATATTTTTGTCCAATGAATACCCGTTTATCATCTGCATTTCTTCTTGGTGCAGCAATTTTAATGACCAGTAGTGTAGTTACAGTGGCCACGGCTGCCTGGCACATTATGTATTTGGTTGTGAAACGACGCTATTTATTCCAATGTAAGTGCGTGCTTGTGTGTGTGCGTATGCGTGCGTGCGTGTGTGTGTGTGTGTGTGTGTGTGTGTGTGTGTAAGACAGGCAGAGAGAGATGGGGAGGGAGGGGGAGAGAGAGAGAGAGAGAGAGAGAGAGAGAGAGAGAGAGAGAGTACAGAGTATACCTGACGTTTACCTCTGCGCAGCTAGTAGGACATCACAAACGCGGTGCTGAGCTACCTGCTGTCTCTTGTGTGCGGCCCAGGATCGTGAGCTACAAGGTGAACATCAACATGCGCTTCCGGACGGGCGTGCCGGAGGGCGTGCTGCTGTGGAGCGGGCGGCGCGACGCGTCCTCGGCCGCCGACTTCCTGGCGCTCGGGGTCGCCGACGGCTTCCTGCACCTGCGCTTCAACCTGGGCAGCGGAGAGGTCGACATCGTCTACAACGCCACGCGCGTCGACGACAACCTCTGGCACCGCGTCAAGGCCATCAGGTGCGTCTCTACACCGTACTGCAGTAGGCGCAACGGGCAAACTGTCAATCAAACTGGTGTCTTTGGAGTGCTCTGACGGTGTAGAACTGGGGACAGGCGGTCAGGTGACACTCCACCGCTGGCTTAAGCCATGGCATCGTGTGCACTTGCAGTCACTTGTAAGGAATCACCACAGTAAAACGAGTAGACGTGCGAATGTCACGTAATTTGTGGCAGCTGTTTTCGTGTCTGTACAGACCTGTGACCAAACCGTTGATGAAGTTGTTCTATTTGTTAGGGCGTAGACCCGGACTGTCGAACGTGTCTAGAAGGAACGGAGTACCACTCACAACCATGTAACATGGCATAAGAAAAGTTAGTTGCCATTAAAACATATTAACCGACAGGTAATGGAGGCGAGTTACATGCTTTGTCATTGACTATCGGTTTCAGAATTGACACGTATTGCCTCTACAGGTGAATGCGGGTCCAACTCAGCTATTTTTCTAGATAACCTGGCGAAGGAAACTACGTACAGAGGACATTTTGAGTTGGGTACCTGGCGAAAGGTGGTTGTTTACAGCGTCATATGATGCTGCTCATCTTCAGTGCGATAGACGACACACACACACACACACACACACACACACACACACACACACACACACAAAACTGGACAGCAACGGATCGGAGACCCGTGCCGTCATTCGACGAGTATTGAATTTGCCTCGTTTCGAATCATGTAAGACGCCAAAATCCCCGACAGCCCAGTGAGACGTTTAACCAGAAATATGTAGACAGCGTAGTTCGGGCCAATGCTGGGTCCCCTCATTCACGTTGCTGCGAAAACAAAAGAACCGTTATCAAAGGCCTGCAGGAGCACGTTCCTAGTTTTACGAACAATTTTGGAAATCTGTGGTAAGTTCCTATGGGACCAAACTGCTGAGATCATCGGTCCCTAGGCTTACACACTACTTAATCTAACTTACGCTAAGGACAACGCACACACCTATGCCCGAGGCAGAACTCGAAGATCCGACGGGGGGGAACGCGCGAACCGTGGCAGGGCGCCATCGACCGCGCGGCTACCCCGCGCGGCTTGACGAACGCCTTGGCACCCTATTGCACTTCAGCTCTCCCATTAGTTCACCCGATATTTATTTCAGAGATAATGTCTAGGTGGCACGTTACAGTCAATGCCCTCTCCCCACCCACCGCTTCAGCTGGATGTAGCATACGTGGACAAAGCTGTTGACTCGCTACCTCGCCAAACTCTGCCTATTATCAAGCAAGAAGGAGGCGTTACACCGCGGGAACACAAATTTCTCCCACTGTCTGCACGTTTACTTCAGCATATCTTGATCTCTTACACGTATTGGGCTATGACTCTTACGCCGACCTATTGAGATTACTTATACAGACGTATAAATTTGGTCTCCCTCTTTTATCTTCGTCCTTTTAGGAAGCTTATCTCTGTTATTCTTTCGTACTTGGTCATCCTCCATCCTACAGATTTCAGCTTTCCATTTCCCTGTGTGTTCTTCTATTTCTTTCTTTTTATATCTACATTTATTAATATAATTTTCTGCTTTTACTGTCGTAGATCGATTTCGATCTTGCCTGTACCCTACTACATATTTGAGAAATCTTATTCTTAGTCTAACCTCGTTTTATTCCAACAGTATTTTATAAAATGTCAGAAGTTTTACTTTCCTGTTGAAGGTTGGTCTAATAGTACCATTCGAGCAGTTACATTTCTCTACATTATGTTGAAATCAATTTCGTATTCATGCGATTTATTGCACCCTAAGTATATTAATGTTATTACATGATCAACTGTATGCCTGTTCATTGAATTTTGAATTACACTTTTTTCCAATAAAATTTCATAATCTTTGGTTTTTCTTCAGATATCTGCAAGCTGTATGAGACAAAGAAGCTTTGTAGTTGTTACGCTACTCTTTGTTAATCTAGATGTCACCAACAATTACCTGTACATCTGCAAATATCATCGACAGTATATAGCCAGGATTTTTAAAATTAAAAGAGTAAAAATACGGTTCATTCACCCATTCCAATAGAATTTCGTTTGTCTAGATATTGAATGGCATGGGTGATGAACTCCACACGTGTCTTAAATTTAGGTTACGCTCTCTCTGTTTCGATTACTTATGCCTCTAATACTTAAACGTGACTGTTAATATATACTTTTTATAACATCTACTACATACTTGGGTAAACCGTTGTCTTCAAGTATCTGACACAACTTGCATCCTTTAATACTATCAAAATCTTCAATGAAATCAGTGCGTAATATATTATGTTTCCTATGTCATTTATTATTTATTTCTGAAATTTAAATGTTTTCTTGCTGGGTAGCGTATTATTGTCTCACATATAGCAACTACTGAAGGGGTGCCTTATGGTGGACTTAACATGCAGACCTGACATTAGAAGTAGCCCTTGAATCACCTTCAGCATAAGATATGCACAAATGATAGTTACAGGCCAGTAGATACCTCCATTTACACGCATAAACACACACACACACACACACACACACACACACACACACAATAAAAGCATATAAAAGAAAGAGTAACACGGTTCAACTATGACTCAGGAAACGTGTACATAAAAGAGAAACATACAAAGAAAAGAAATCAGTTCTGACGTGCGTTTCAATGCGAGTTCTGACTGTAAACCAAAACTCCCTTTTTAATCGCTAGTGACCAAGTGTTCACGACCGATTAGAGGCTTGTTAATATAACTTAACACGGTTAAAATTCTATGTCGCACTGAATGTCAGCTAAGTCGCATACACTTATCATTTTTGAGGTGCATTTGAACGGCACGGCACTTTAATGCACTTGAAGGGTGACATTATATGCAACTCGCGTGGTTGAAGACAAAGCAAAGACAAATCATTTCACGAGAACTTTAACATTTACTGTACAGCAGAACTTCATTGTTTTCTGGTTTAATTTAAGCTTTATGAGTGCTTTGCCGGTAGAATGCACATCTCAGCGCCGTACTGGTGGCAGCGGCACACACGTCTGCTTCCATACAGAACCGCTGCTAAGCTGTTTATCGCTACGTCGATCTCACACGGATATGATCATAGTTCCCAACTTATACAGTTTAGCCAACCCGACCTCATTCAGAGAGACAATTACGCTGTTATTCGTCAATGTTTCTCTACTTATTGTACTAGATTGTTAAACATTCATGATGTTACAAGTAAATACACTGCATTCATCTGTTATGTAGTGTCTCATTCAGCGCTTGTACTTTCACTTGTATTTACTCTCCACTACAAGGAGTAGAGCGGGCTGTTTTACACTCGGCCGACTGCTAACAAAGAAGGGTTCCCATCGGTGCAATGGACTTTTTGGAACTTTGTGTCCGATGATGCACGTTAAGATCCCGTGTATCACAAACAGCGGGCATTCACCTTCGTTGGCCCTCGTTTGCGAGTAGCTGACGATAAATATTTGGAATGTTGTGTGATACGCAAGAGCATTAAGAAAGGCTCTTTGTATAGTCCGGTTGCATGGTGTAGTGGATAGGATAACAGCTTCAAATGCAGGAGGTTGTGGGTTCTAATTTTGTCAAATGCAATACGTGTCTTTTATTTTTAAATTTTTATCAAAATGATTTTGATCATGATTTTTATTAAATTAGTTGAGTTAAATGTAACTTTTTAGTTCTATTCCTCTCTCAAATCAGTTTAACCACCGCACGAACTTTTTCATTTGTTTCATTTTTTCTTTACATCATTCTTTTTCCGATGGGAATTTTTGTTACTAAGAATTAATTATGTTTAACTATTATAATATTCAATTATTAGAAAATTCCGATCTATCAGTTAAAAAACAAAAGAAGAAACAATCTATTTATACTTGTGCGATGGTGTGAAAACTGTGTTTTTGTTACCACATCTGCATTTCTTTTTTTTTGCGTGGTAATCGTCATATATGTAAAACATAACCAAAATATCTACTGCACTGTGGACAAAATAACGCAGATGAAAATTTTTAATGAAAGATGGGTTTATAAGTAAAACTAAACACAAGCAAAATGAGAAAGATATATAATGACCTCAATAATGTGGAAGAAATAACGGGCTGATAAAACAAAATTAAATCGAACTTAATAGGTGAAATTAATTAAGGCACATGAACCAAGATTTCAAGTGGAGAAGGAATGATAGAAATCAAAATGAGAGCAAATGAAGAAGTTTATATTATGATTAACATTTTTATATTATGATTAACATTAAATGATAACGGAATGGAATTAAAAATTAGATTGAAATCAATTAATAGAACAAAAATGATGATCAAAGTCATCACGATAAAGATTTAAAAGTACAAAAATAAGAACTTGCTGTATTTGTTCAGATTCGAACCCACAACCTCCTGCATGCACACAGAATTCCGAATACTTTTCGTCAATTACGCAAAAACGAGAGCCCACCGGGGTGAATGGAATGCAGTGTATGAAGGCTGGGATCTTAACGTGCATCACCGTACAGACAGTTCCAAACAGCTGATCGCACCGCTGGGGACCTGTCTTGTAAGTAACGCGTCTTTACAATCGATTATTAGGGAAGCAAGACAGAGGGGCTTAGATTTCCTGCATTTACCTGAACCCGACCAAAGACAGTTTCCCAAAAACGGTGAATTTATCCTAGGACAACGTTCTCCATTGTCTCAGACGAAGATTAAGTTTATGTGTTTGCTTATTGTGAATGTATGTTGTGTTTCTACGTGTGGGTCGCTGTAGGTGTTACATTTTATTTTAATTTTCAATGCTTTTCGTTCCATACTCCTAACAAGGGAACCTCTCCATCGCACCCCCCTCAGATTGAGTTATAAGTTGGCACAGTGGATAGGCCTTGAAAAACTGAACACAGATCAATCGAGGAAACAGGAAGAAGTTGTGTGGAACTACGAAAAAAATTGGCAAAATATACGAACTGAGTAGTCCATGCACAAGATAAGCAACATCAAGGAGAATTGAGCTCAGGAACGCCGTGGTCCTGCGGTTAGCGTGAGTAGCTGCGGAATGAAAGGTCCTTGGTTCAAGTCTTCCCTAGAGTGAAAAGTTTACACACTTTATTTTCGCAAAGTTATGATCTGTCCGTTCGTTCATTGACGTCTCTGTTCACTGTAATTAATTTAGTGTGTGTGTTTTGCGACCGCACTGTAAAACCGTGCGATTAGTAGACGAAAGGACGTGCATCCCCAATGGAAACCGGAAACATTTGATCGCAAGGTCGTAGGTCAACCGATTCCTCCACAGGAAAACACGTCTGATATATTCTATACGACACTGGTAACGGCATGTGCTCACATGACAGGAATATGTTGTCGACCCACCTAACTTGTACACTTGGCGAATGGGTAAAAAGATTCTTCTACCTTGCCCGATTTAGGTTTTCTTGTGGATGTGATAATCAGTCCCAAAAAAGTGATGAAAACATAAGAGTTTGTCACACAAACTGCAACAAATGAATGAAACAGTTTCACAGTCGCACAGTTTTCCCTGTGCTCTGTCAAAACATATGTTTTTAACGTTTTCAAATTTTTCCGTGTGTAGACCGTCAAATCCTGCATATGTCCAAGCAAATCTGAACATGTCCTGGAATTTTGGAGAGCGAAGTTGATTATGTGTGAGTGCATGAACTTTGATAATTGACACGGACGGACAGATAAATTGTCTGAAAATAAAAAATTAAAATTTTCACTCGACGGAGGAGTTGAACCATAGAGCTCTCATTCCGCAGCTGCTCACGCTAACCACGGGACCACGGCGTCCCTGTGCCAACACTCTCCTTGATGTTGCTTATATTGCGCATGGACTACTCAGTTCGTATATTTTGCTTATATTTTTCATAGTTCCACACAACTTCTTCCTGTTTTCTCGATTGATCTGTGTTTTGTTTTTCATCGCCTATTCACTGTGCCAACTTATAACTAAATCTGAGGGGGGTGCGATGGAGAGGTTCCCTTGTAAGCGTAGACCAGGGTTTTTGGGCAGCTATGAGAACGGATCTGCAGACGTGTACCAACCAAGTCATCCACTCTATTACCCTCTTACACGCTTAAACAGATTAATAAATACGCTCTAGACCTTTAATGCAATTAATTCGCTCAAAAGATACGATATTCTGCGAAAACAGCAGCCCATCAATGTTATCAGCATATGGTACTGCAAGGGAATTAAATTTTAATGCATGTAGTTTTCTCAAAAAGCCTTTTTCGCAGAAAAATTACGAAATTTGTACATTCTGCATTGCTTCAAGGCTGACGTCGTCGAAGTAACGATCAGCGTACCCTGGTCGTGAATTCCTAGCACGTTGCGAATGGCTGTCCCGCCTCAGAAATTTTGAGAATGCTGGGTGACCACTTCCGCTTCCTCATCGGAAATTGGCTGCCGCTTCGTTGCTACAGCCCCCTAGCGGCGCATTTCTCCCATCCCCTGTTACGTGGGAAAGTTTGCTCGACGGGACGCCACCTGCTTGACAACACTGTGTGTTTTTCTTCCCTGCACCCTCTATAAATACCCTACTTGGAGACAATACTGAGCTCATGGAAGCCAAAAACCTGTTTGTTGTTGTCGTTGAAGGACTAGGAAGAAATACAAAGAATTCGGAATCATAGTAAATAAGAAAAGAACGAAAAATGTAATATTGAGAGAACAAGGAGAGGAGGCCAAAATCAGCGTAGATGGACAGCAACTGCAGTAGGTTTCAAACTTCAGATTTACGAAAGGACGAAGAAAGAAGACAGATGACACTGTGTGTGGAAGAAGTGTTGTGACTTGGCAAGACAGCCAAGCCACTATGAGGTAGCCGAAAGGCACGCGTTTAAGCTCACGCAGGCTGGCGTGAGATCTGGAACAGTTAAAGGAGTTGAGTCTAGTAAAAAGAGTGCGGTGCTTCTGGAATACTTAACTTTAATCCATAATTGGTGAACATCGGTCTGACGGTACATGCATCACAAGATAAATAGCAAACGATAATGGCGCCTTGCTAGGTCATAGCAATTGACGTAGCTGAAGGCTATGCTAACTATCGTCTCGGCAAATGAGAGCGTAATTTGTCAGTGAACTATCGCTAGCAAAGTCGGCTGTACAACTGGGGCGAGTGCTAGGACGTCTCTCTAGACCTGCCGAGTGGCGGCGCTCGCTCTGCAATCACTGATAGTGGCGACACGCGGGTCCGACGTATACTAGCGGACTGCGGCCGATTTGAAGGCTACCATCTAGCAAGTGTGGTGTCTGGCGCTCGTAGACACCGTAAGGGAAAGGAAGAAAATTAGGTTATTCCACATCTTGAGAATGCCCTGCTTACTTCATTAAGGACGTAAAGAGGATGATAGAGACAGTAACAGAGAGACAAAGAGAGAGGCACAGAGACCAACTAACATATTGTGTCAGGGAAAAAACGATAACTACGAAAGACTGAGAAGTGACCACTTACCATGTCTGGACCTGCCGTAAGGCTGAAGGACTACTCATGACGATGGCGACGATGATGACGTGTAACTGTAATTACTGAGATACATGAGACTACATATTTGCTCATGGGTCTCTAATTTTCTTTGGTTTGTGAACGATTAACAACGCTTTGTTACTAATATTGAACAGTCAGAAAATTACAATTACATAACTATTTGCGTACAGCTCCACTTTTAAAGAACTAAAGGGTTTCAATCTTTAGTGACGATAATTATGCAAGAAACTATTACGTTGCCGGAGGCAGACTTCGACAGGTGCCCGTGCCGTTTCCGTTCTTTACAACATAGTACTGTAAGTTCCTCAAACGTGTTCTATGTTATCCGCAGAGATAATATGCAGCGGCGTCTGAGGACCTGAATATTCATTTGCTCTCCAGAGGAAAATGCAGCATTCGGTGCAGAAGACATCAGCTAGTTCATGATGTGGAGGGAGAACAGTAGGTAGCTTCTTCCCTTTTGGTTCCTTGGTCGTTCTGAACTTATGGAAGTTCAAACTATAGTCAGATAGCGGTTGTAACCTTTCGCCAAAATATAAAACTTATCTGCATATCACAGGTTACCACTCAGAGCCTTTTGATAACAACAAGAAGCAGCAAAAGAGATCAGCTAAGAAACTGCACTGAGCGTCTGTCTCAGGCTCGGGTCGGGTCGCTGCTGCCTAGGATCACTCTTGTCATAACACTGGAAGGATACAACATATTTGTCGGGCAATCACCTGAAATTCCATGAAGGGTTTGAAGAAGCCGATAGCAAACTACTTCCACTAGGGCCTTGCCCAAGACTTTGAGATTCCCGTGTCTACCTGCAACGCCTATTTCTTTGACCGTATAACGCAAGTTTCACGTTAACTGCTGTTAGATCACTGACAACTTAATGTTGTGGTATCCAACTCGTATACGACCCAGTATGCGCATGTCGAGCAGAATACCTCATGGTGTATGCTGGCACAGCCATCCTCGTGATGTCAAGACAAGTGCGATCGATCGGAGCTGGCAACTGACTCCCCTAGTTCCTTAGTTCCACGATAATCGTAACTACGTCAAAACAGCCCACAATTTCAATCGTTATTTTAGTAATATATGGCGAACAGTATGTTTGTCAACGATTTCCTGTCGCCAGGTTGTTGTGCATTGTCTGTTGCTCCATTGACTGCTGACTACCTTCCTGTACTGAATTGCGCTTTTCTATGTTAGCCCGCATCTCGTGGTCGTGCGGTAGCGTTCTCGCTTCCCACGCCCGGGTTCCCGGGTTCGATTCCCGGTGGGGTCAGGGATTTTCTCTGCCTCGTGATGGCTGGGTGTTGTGTGCTGTCCTTAGGTTAGTTAGGTTTAAGTAGTTCTAAGTTCTAGGGGACTGATGACCATAGATGTTAAGTCCCATAGTGCTCAGAGCCATTTGAACCATTTTTTCTATGTTAGCCGTGTACGTTTCGTATTTTCTAGCCGATCGTTCCTTCCAGTCTCACTCGACCACTTTCTGCGGTTACTGTCTAAAGCCACGCGAGAGTACTCGAAGAGCTTTGCTAGTACAGTATTGCCATAGTCGTTCCCAGCCAACGGACTACTAAGAATCTGCCGTTCGGTAAAATCAATGACAGCGTGAACTTTGCCAGTTCTCTACACACCACTTCGAACGAAAGACTTTCCTTGTCAACACTAAGTGTTACACGTCTTTCGTGTTGCACTATGTGCGGATTTCAAATCACAGTCGGAATTTCCTAAATTACATACTCCGTAGTTTCTTTAAGTGATTTAATGCGAATGAGAGGATCATTACTTTCAAGAAGGCAAAAAGAGGCGACCCTCTCCGATCTCGATGCCTTTCATATTGCACTATGTGCGCACCACACCACGTCTAAGGTTGATCGTAACGCTGCAAATAGGGCCATGTAATCACAAGGTGGATGGCGTTCGGTAGGAATGGAATTCAAATAACGGTCGGAATACCTTAACTATATAATCCGTGAGTTCTATAAGTGATTTAATGCGAATGACGGGTTATTACTTTCAAGAAGGCAAAAATAGGTCACTCTTTCCGAACTCGTGCTCCGTCTGCAATGACGTCATCACCGACGTCTTATTAAACATTAATCCTTCGGTCATTCATCGTTTTGTACGGAAATGAATATTAGTAACATTAGTTTTAACCAGCCACTGTCTATTTATATAAATTGTCGATCGCCCGCTTGGGAGTATAATATTTTCGCGTGAATAAGTTACACAGTTTTACTAATTTAAGTGCGGTTTGCGGCCACATTTTTACTGTAGATCTGGGACAGAATACTGTTTAGTTAAAAGCAGGTCACACGCTTTTGAATGCGATGGTCGAGAATACGTACCACATGCCAACCTCATCCGAGACGATGGTGAGTTACAACAACATTTTTATTCGTAATATTGTGATCGTCTAGCACGCTCACGCCGGTGTATTTATCTAGGCAAGAACTGTGCAGATTTATCTAATGTTTCAGTACATAATCGTGAGTTCGGTGGGTGATAATTAGCACCTAAAGCAAACTCCGTAGGAAGTATTCAATGTATGCAAGAAGAAAGTAATAACGTTTACTGTTTATGATGCATAGAATTGCCTAAAACCGCTACAGCCTAGCATTATTAACTACTTTCAGTAACCACCTTTCTTTTAAAATGATCAGTTTGTAAATCCACGTATGGCTTACGGCTGAATCGTGCGATAGATAACATCGTTGCTTTGTGTAAAGTTATTTTCTTTATTTCAGGAACGAGCAAGAGGGTTCTATTACCGTGGACAACGGACCGACAATCATCAAAAGATCTCCAGGGAAGCTGAGACAGCTCAACACTAACACAGGGCTATACATCGGTAAGTACCGTCGTTCTCGCTTCTTTTACAAGTCCACGAAATTATTTGTGTCACGTGAAGTTGAACTTGGAAGATGGTAGATTGGAACAAAAGTTAATTTTAAATAGTTGTGGTCTTTTTGATTTTTGTTCGAGTTCGCAGGGAGCAAGGAGATTGTGTCCAGCTCATCAATAAATAAGACTTTTCACGAACATGACATTTGTTTCTATAACATCCTGGCACAGAAGAGCTCTACATTTAACCAGGTGTCCTTACATTTCAACTAGTGCATCTGGTACCTGTAGTGATGCTCCAAGACGAGACATGACTCATAACTGCTATGTACCAGAAGCTCTCTTTCTGATAATTTCATGACACAATCTAAGCCCATATCCGCTCCCAAATCCACAAACTAGATCATAACACGTTTTAGCGATCATGTGCGCGTCGTCTGTCACCATGACCTACTTATGTTTGTGCATGTGACGTAGAAAATTGGGTCGTTCCGCCGCAGAAGCTTTTCTTCGGAAAATACATCCACGTACACTTCTGACATCGTCAGCGTGGAGGCGATCTGTAGTACTATCAACACTGAATAAATTGTCAGCAGCCGAGATCTCTAAAATCATTTATCCATTTAGGTGACCGGTTTGGGCAGTTGTCTGTTGCCATCTTCAGATTTGCAAAAGATGGAACCGGAAATGCTTTGTTTACGTCATTGCACAGACTCTTCCATCAGTTCAGTAAGTGGTGCTATACACGGTATGTCCATGTTGGCGTCGTGAGCTACACTATATGTTGGCATATCAATTTTAAAACAGCAGCTATGTACACGCATGTTATTGCGCCGGTTACAAGCGCTCACATTCATGAACACTGAACAACTGCCCTTGTTTTGAAATATCGAATTTTGAGGAAATATCGACACATGTACAATGGATCCCAAGTTCATTGAACCTGTCCTGATTTTGATCGAATTGGAAAGGCAGAGAAACATTTGAATTATGTAATTGTTTCCAAAGATTAGACGGAAGAAGTGAGGAAGACTAGCAGAATGTTTACCATATAGGATGGTTCAAGTGGCTCTGAGCACTATGGGACTTAACATCTGAGGTCATCAGTCCCCTAGACTTAGAACTACTTAAACCTAACTAACCTAAGGACATCATCCATACCCGAGCAGGATTCGAACCTGCGACCGTAGCGGTCGCGCGGGTCCAGACTGACGCCGCTAAAACCGCTCGGCCACACCGGCCGGCTTACCGTAGTGGAAATAAAACAAAACTTTCTTTCAGCTAAACCCTTCAATTTCATAGCAAAGAAAGAATTCGCTACAGATAGTGAAGGAAACAAAATACAGGGTGTTTCAAAAATGACTTAACGAATTTAAAAATTCATATAAATTTATGGAAATAAGATGTACAGGTGGGTTTAGTGTTATTTTGTAGGGTAACGCATCAAGTTTTTTTTTTACCTTAAACTCAAGATGATGTATGTGGCTTCCGTAGGTTATCCTACACACATGCCATCGGAAGTCAATCCCTTCACAATCTCACTACAGTATTGGTGGTGTAACTTGCTCAGTGAAGGCATAAATTCTTGCTCTAAGTTCAGGTAGAGAAGACGACACAGGAGGTCCAGATACTATGTGCTTGATGAATCCCCATAAAAATATCGAATGGTGTCAGGTCTGGGGAACGTGGGGACCAAACAGTTGGCGCATCACGGTCAATCCATTGATCTGGAAAGGTCACTGAGAAAATCCCGGATGTCAGCCAGGTAGTGGGGTGGTGAACCATCTTGCATGGAGTAAACATTTCGTTCTTGGTCATCCTCGTCGATCTGTGGTATCAAAAATTGTTGTAACATATTCAGGTACACTATCTCATTGATGGTTCTCTCCGGAAAAGAGGGTCCATACACTTTGCTCTTGCACCCTCTTTCTACAAAACATTTATGCCACTCACATGTTGTAGGCCTAATATGAGGATCTTTAGCGTACTTGGAACGAAAAATTCGCTGAACTGTTGTAGCCGAATTCGACTCTTCAAACCAAAACACACAGCTAGCACACTCGGTTCCAGTGAAGTCAACCATCTTTAACGCTACTTCCGCTAGCATTCCTTACGATGTGACTCGGCGCTAGCGAACTACGCGAGACAAAACTTGTTGTATTTCGCTACAGATTGACACCTCTGTAGATACTATGAATTAATTTATATTAATTTTCAAGGTTGTAAAAATCCTTTTTGAAACACCCTGTATAATGGAGAAATATTATATGGATCAGAATAAACAAAGGAAAGAATCTAACGATGCAGTCAAAGAATTCAGTAAACCGTTACCTTGAGGTTATAGAAGTGGATTTCAGGAGGCAGAATATCGGTAGCCCACCAATGCCTCTTCTGCAGCTTTTACATGAAGGTCGCACTGAAATAAAATTTTAGAAGTGGAAAAATCTTCAGAAGATAATGAACCACATTCCTCTCGTTTACCATGCCTTCTGTAATAATGTATCCCATTCCCAGACAACAGTAACCATGGGTGCAGGAAGAGAGAGTGTAGAAAGTAGAGGATGGTCATGGAAGAAGGTCAGTTGTAAAGTGGTGATGAATGTGAACACTTGCAGTCGTCGCAATTATGTGTGTGTACGCAGCTCTTATTTTAAAAATATTATGCCGACTTATAGTGTAGCTCACGATATCAACAGGGACATACATTGGACAGTACCACGTAGTGTACTGATGGAGGAGATTATGTAATGATGTAAACATAGCATTTTCGGTTCCTTCTTTCTGCAAATCCGAAGATGGCTACAGAGAATTGCCAAAACTGATCATCTATGTGACCAACTGACTTTAGTGATCTTGGTAGTTGAGATTTTATTCTGTAATTCATATACATTCATACACATTCATCGAAAATGTGTGTGATAGAGTTTCATTTTACGAACTCGTTATCTGGTTTTTAGCTAACAATTTCTCTTATAGTGACCTTGAAATTGTAGGCTTGTTTTTCAGAGGAAAGCCCTTTAGCGAATCTTGACTAAAAATTACTCCCATTTGCTACTAAAAGACTGTTTCCTAAAAAAAATTAATAGCTTTGAAATACCTGTTTTATTTTAAACGCACACATTTAGTGTTCATAACGATGAGAAGCGAATTGTTTCATGTGTCATGTTAGTAGAATAACTATCTACTGCGAATCGTTACTTTAAATCTTTTATAGTTGTGTAAAATATATTCTTGATTCTCCCACCTTCTCGTATACGATCGCCTGTAAGACGCAAGAGCTACCGATGCGATCTGCAGCTAGTGTTAAAACCAGTGAACACACGTCACTGAGCTTCATCTTACAGCTCGCGTGGGGTGATATCTCTCCCATTATTTACGGCAGTGCTGAAATGGTTTCATATCTGCAGTACACATATCATCAAAACAATACAATACTCAGGGTACCGTGTTTGCACAGTTTACGGATGAATGGCGCGTGGTATATTCCGTTCTTTGGATTAACGTTAGTTTACGTAATGGGTAGTGCGTTGTCCAACAGAATCAGACAGATTATCACGGTGGTCAAGGTCGTATTAGTGGACAGTGAAACAGCGTGATAACACCAGAAAAATTCATAATTCTCGGGCCTTTATCTTTCATTTGTAATTTATAGGAAGCATTTTGGTACATTTTGTTTTGAGTTGGTGTGATCCGTCGACGTTTACTTTCTGGTATATGAGAGGCTGAGAGTACAAGTCTAACTTAAGCAAACTGAGTAAATGGTCGTTAAAGTTAAATGGCTATTTATAAACTATGTGAGCTGGTATCATCACATCAGATATTTGTTTTTGATAATCAGTTAATCCATGTATAGCTGTAGTTAGGGTTAGAGACTGTAGTACCAATGCATTATTTTTTACTATGTGTTACGCGTACTTATACCCCTTGTGCCTTAAAACTTTTTAGAGTAAAACAGGTACAAAGCTAAGGAGATATAATTTACTTCCTTGTGTGACTTATTTTCAACACTTCATGAACATTATAACACAAGAGGAAGTAACAAAGAAAATTAAAACACCAAAACGAAATTATACTGCTGAGCTTCCAACATATACGAGAGATTATTCATAGTCACTTTCCGTTGTCTCCTTACTGTCATTGTATACAGATACAGAATCGTTTCCTTCCGCCGTATTTCTTGCCTGGGGAAATACTCATGTTGCTCTACCACTGTCTTGTGCATTTTTCAGTCTTTCTTATCCCATTCTTTCATGACATCCTCTTCTTTGTCCACTCTCTGTTGCACCCAAGAATACTGCTGTCTGGGAATGGGATATATTGCATAGAAGCCATGAAAAATAGGAGGAATGTAGTTCATTATCTTCTTAAGTTTTTCCGCTTCTCAAATTTTATTTATGTGCCTTTTTCATGTAAAGGCTGCAGAAGAGTCATCGATGGGCGACCGACATTGTGCCTCCTATTATCCAATTCTATAAACACAAGGTCACAGTTTAGTGAACACTTGAACTGCATTGTTAGAGACTTTCTTTTGTTTATTCAAAACCACCTAATATTCCTATACTGCATTTTGTTTCCTTCGGTATCTGTAGCAACTTCATCCTTTGCTATGTAAAGCTTGGCTGTAAGCGAAAGAAATTATTCAGTTTTCAATACCATTATGGTAACCTTTATGATAGCCTTCTTCTTTCCTTCCACTCTGCCTTGGGAAACAAATATGCAGCCCCAATTCGACCAAAATCTTGATTATATTACAGGCCAGTTTCGACGAACTTGTAATCTATTGTGTCAATGTGTTGATTTTTCCTCAACATATACATTCAGTATATTAGAATATTGTGGTTCTTGTTCTGGTCACTGCAGCTGTCGCTGTACGCAATGATATGGGTCAGTTGTCCTGAATATTTGGCCAAGCATGAACCAAGTTCCCATTAACCTCTCCCTTTGGTAGGTTCATTTCTCATGAACATGTAGGCTTTTCCTGATTTAAGGTCATGCGCACCTAGACCGTAGGTCCACAATACGCTCAGATAAGATATTTTGTTCATAGTCGTATAAGGTTCCAGCACTGTTTTCTGTAAGTCAAATGTGAAATCAGCAGTAAATTCTCGTATTCCTGTTCAGTTTCTTTTCGTCTATCTGATTGTGTGCTTTTCTTAAATGAAGCTCATTCTACCTCTTGGGTTCAGTAGCTAACGCCCTGTCTGAAGAGGTATTATCAGTCTTGAACTTGTGACAATTATTGCACATATCACTGAGTGGATGGTGAAAGCTTAGACTGAAATCCCTATTAAAAACATGACGACGGTAACACCTCTCTTGAACTGGAGGTGTATTCAGTTCGACGTACTTGGAACAATGGAATACCGTGCATACATTTTGCTCCGATTAAGCTCTGAACTCGAACACTGTCTGTGAGAATTGTCTGCTCTGCTGTAGTGGCTCCTGAATTTTGGTAAGAAGGCAATATGATTTTGTAACTCTTCTCTTCTCTCTGATGGTTGCTTTAAAGCAGATTCTTTGTGGTCTCTGAAATCTGGTTGTGGAATGCCTGTGCTTCTTTCTGCTAGCTGTTGTAAGACATCCATTATTGATATTCAAAGCCTCGAAATAAAATTCCTTACACATATACCCCGAGATGTATAATTTTACTACTTGATCTTTACCTAAGTGCGCCGGGTTTAGAAACTTTCACTTTCACTGATACACGTGTACATATGAGTGAAGTTTGTATGTTCCAAGAACCAAGACCCCAAAAGTACCTAAATATGATTTGTCTATCGGGTTTCATAAAGTTTTCAGAGTAGTGGTACGTACAGTTGTGGTTGAAATGTTTCACTAACATTGCTTCAGTCACCTTCCATTAAAGAGTAGTAAACATCTCCCCTAAATTTCTTAACTTCTTTCCAACCTCATGTTTTTGTACCCCGGATTTCTCGACTGCTTCTGTCCTCTGGGTACATCTTCCGGTACCTGTGGTGATGAGAAGTACTGCTCCTGTCTTTCAGATGCTTGTCAGGAGCATTCTAAATTACTTCCTTTCCTGTAACGTAAAGAAGTAGATAGTTCTACCACACTAGCAGCCACGTTTTTCTTCAAAAAGGCGTGGAGTATCTTAATATTGTAGGAATAACTTCACAGGTTTTGATCAAAAAACTAGGATGCGCTGTGCCTAAAGAAAACATTAAATTTGCATTTGGGCATACTGTAAGTGAAAAAATTTCTTCAAACTTACCTGTAAATTTACTCTTTTCTTTTCAGTTGTACTCGTGATCGATGACGGTGAACCCTATTCTGCAGGCACATAATCAAAAATCTCGAGTAAATCATAATCGGAACTGGCATCTAGAAAATTAACTATAATGTATTTCCCCGTACATCATGCTCAAGTCATTGTATAAAAGAAGCAGTGATTTAGCGGTATTGCATAAGCTCTACTGACGCTACGTTTTACTCAATGCAACTAATACACATGTGCAGTCCAGATAGCTACTGAAAAAACGTCAATGAATCTGAGCTTACTCAATTCATGTCGTATGGACAAAAGTACACTATAACAATACGAGCTACTATTTCAGACAAGGATTGGCTTTACGCATAGCCCCTTTAAATATGCGTTGAATACTACTATAAATAATCTTAAAAGCAAAGAAACTACGCTATAGCTGAAATGTCAGAAAAATACGCATCTTAAGCTTCATTAACGACAGCAGTAATTCTTCTTTCGTGCGCCATTTCACTTGCACAAGTTGTACTCTAAATGCAGTCCAGGTGCTATCTTTGAGCTTAAACTTTATCATCACATAGTGCAATACTCAGTAGGAATTCACTTGTAAATCTTTTTATCTTAAAAGATACATGGTTTAGCTTACCAAATGTCCATTTAGGTTATTCTTTTACGAAATGTCACTTGCAATACTAGTATTCTCAACCCATCGTATAACAGAGCCATCGCTAGACTTCCGAACCCACAACCGCAGTGAATATATGTAACTTAGTTTACGTCGTTTTATTCTAGGTTGTAGGCCCGCATTCCGTATGATGTCTGAGAAAATATTGAGTTTTGAGTAAGAAGCAAAACTTTTACGGAATGTTTGTTTATGATCAGCATCCATTAAAATAATTGCATCTGCCAGATAAAATATTATTTTATTTTATGGGGCCACAGCCTCTAAATATTTTACAGATGAAAACATGGTCTGTTTAGGATGTGTATTTAATTTAATTTGTGCGAGTAGCTGATCACAATGCGTCCTTTTCAAGAATGTATAACATGGAGACATCTTACAAGCGCTTGAAAATGACGCAACGTCGAAATTAAGTAACTACACAAATTAAATAAAGAACATTAATATAAAGCATACAACAGACCATTCTTCATATGTAAAATACAAGTATATCGGATACACTCAAACGTGTGCAGTAACAGTGGTGTGACCATACTATTACTAACTTGGGGATCGCGCCTGCATGTCGTAGACGATTTTGTCCAAATTTATGCTGTACGCAGGTCTTCGCCAGAAATGAAAGCGACAGAAGCGGGAGCTCTAGATGGCCTCGTGTGAAGCAATCGATTAATTGAAGATTGACTGCTTGCAATCGATCTTATTGGGAGATCACTCGGCTCTCTGAATTTTGTAAGTTTGTTATAGCTGTGGTACGTCAAGTACAGAACTCAAATATCAACCGAGAAATGTATTTCTATGTAACTCTCAAAAATTCTGAAGAAAACAGACTTTGCAGATTTGCGAGGAACTTTAATTCACCCAAGTTAAGGAACTTTTTACAGCGGGTCACGTGGCTCACTGGGTAGCGTCATAGAGTGTGAATGGGACCACCGATTGATCGCTGCTTTGAAACTCGCTGGGCTCTTTCTATTGTTTTACGCCATCCCTCAGCTCAAATATCTACATCATTTATATAAAAGATCTTCAAATATGTGGTAATTAACACATCCCTAATCAGCATTATTTATGAAAAATGCATGTCTCCTTGTTTACCGTTATATATCACAAAAATTACAAATGTAGATACATAATTATCTACATTTTCTTAAAAATTGATAATAACGACTGTTTGAACTAAAAGAGTTGCGGAATCATAACCAGTCATTATAAAATATCGATAATTAAGAATTTGTATTTGCAATGGAAACTGGAATTCTGCATACAAAATGTAATTAGGAATAAGAAGACTTGCATTTTTCATAAAATGATTATTAGGTAAGGGTTAATTAGCATATATTTGGTGAAATTTACATTGGAATGGTGCAGATACTCGAATTAAAAGAAAAAACGAAAAACGACCATAGCTTAATTCGAATCAGCAATCCACTGATTACCCGAATACCATTCACCAAAGCTACCGAGTGAGCCGGGCACGGGATCGTGAGAAACTGCGTAGATTTTGGCAATTAAAGTTTCTTGGAAAATCGTCGATATTTTCGAGAATTTTTGAGACTTGTATCGACCTGCTTTGGTTGACTGGCGTTTCCTTTTTGGACTTCACGTACACTATGTGATGAGAAGTATCCGGACACTTGGTAGAAAATGACTTACAAGTTCGTGACATCCTCCGTCGGTAATGCTGGAATTGAGTATGGTGTTGGCACTCCCCAAGCCTTGATGACAGTTTCCACTCTCGCAGTCATACGTTCAACCAGGTGCTGGAAGGTTTCTTGCGGAATGGCAGCCCATTCTTCACGGAGTGCTGCACTGAGGAGAGGTACCGATGTCGGTCGGTGAGGCCTGGCACGAAGTCGGAGTTTCAAAACATCCCGTAGGTGCTCTGTAGGATTCAGGTCAAGACTCAGTGCAGGCCAGCCCATTAAAGAGATGTTATTGTCGTGTAAACACTCAGCTACAGGCCGTGCCTTATGAACAGGTGCTCGATCGTGTTGAATGGTCCAATCGCCATCCCTGAATTGCTCTTCAACAGTGAGAAGCAAGGAAGATCTTAAAACATCATTGTAGGCCTGCGCTGTGATAGTGCCACGCAAAACAATAACGGGTGGAAGCTCTCTCAATGAAAAACACAACCACACCATATTACCCCCGCCTGCGAATTTTACTGTTGTCACTACACACGCTGGCAGATGACGTTCACCCGCCGTACCCACACCCTGCCATCGGATAGCCACATTGTGTACCGTTATTCGTCACTCCACACACCGTTCGACCGTCCAATGTTTACGCTCTTTACACCAATCGAGGCGTCGTTAGGCATATCCGGGCGTGATGTGTGGCTTATGAGCAGCCGCTCGACCATGAAATCCAAGTTTTCTCACTTCCCGCCTAACTGTGATAGTGCTTGCAGTGGATCCTGATGCAGTCTGGGATTCCTCTGTGATGGTTCGGATAGATGTCTGCCTATTACACATTACGACCGTCTTCAACAGTCGGCGGTCTCTGTCAGTCAATAGACGGGGTCGGGATGCACGCTTTTGCATTGTTTATGTCCCTTCACGTTTCCTTTTGACTATCATTTGGAGCTAGGGATGTTGAGGAGTGTGGAAAGCTTTCGCACATACGTATCACACAAGTGACACCCAGTCCCCCGACCGCGTTCGAAGTCCGTGAGTTCAGCGGCGCGCCCCATTCTGCTCTCTCACGATGTCGAATGACTTCTGAGGTCGCTGATATGGAGTACCTGGTAGTAGGTGGCAGCACATTGAACCTAATATGAAAAATGTATGTTTTTCAGGGGGTTCGGATACTTTTGATCACATGGTGTACAATAAATATAAAAGAACCTCCGTCGTCAGGCTTCGAGTGGCCTACCGGGACCATCCGACCTCCGTGTCATCCTCAGTGGAGGATGCGGATACGAGGGGCGTGGGGTCAGCACACCACTCTCCCGGTCGTTATGATGGTATTCTTGACCGAAGCCGCTACTATTCGGTCGGGCAGCTCCTCAATTGGAATCACGAGGCAGAGTGCATCCCGAAAAATGGCAACAGCGCGTGGTGGCCTGGATGGTCACCCATCCAAGTGCCGACCACGCCCGACAGTGCTTAACTTCGGTGATCTCACGGGAACCGGTGTAGCCACTGCGGCAAGGCCGTTACCACAATAAATATAAGAAATTGCAAAAGTCAGATTAAATGAATGCACGGTGTCTCCTTTCACACCTGTCCGATAGAGCAGACACCACCCATTTATATGATTGATTGGCCATCAGCGTGGACGCACATTTACGATCGACCTCCAGCTGGAATCTAACACTGGCGAGCGTTTAGGACATGCACGAGGTCTGTGGGTAGGTGAAGTTAGGTGGGAGTTTCAGTCGGTCGGGGATCGTGTCCTTGTTAGGCAGACAGAAAGCGCGGAGGTTTCGATAGAACTGTTTCAGTGGGTGGTGTCGAATACTGTGTGTTCACTTGGACGCGCCTCTTGCTTTGCAGGTGGCATGGAGGACATCGAGCGCGAGACGCACGGCAAATACCGCGTCGGCCTCGTCGGCTGCATCTCAGACCTCATCCTGGACGCCGACTACCGCGTCAAGCTGGTTGAGATGTCCACCTCCGGCTGGGGCATCGAGCGCTGCAACTAACCGCCGCCGGCACGACCACTCAGCGCCGCCGCCTGCATTTCGTCCAGCTTTCGCCGTTCGGCCGACGAGGAACGAGTCCGGGGCCTCGCTTCGCCAACTCGACAGGCGACGTGGCTTCCACAGCTGCTGCAACGTCCATACTCCCACCGAGACCTCTCGGCACGCTGAAGTCTGACGGTGCTCTGTCACGGATAGATCTCAGTCATTGCCAATCGCCATCAGTGACGGCTTGTGAGCCGCTTCGGGCCGTGGCGCGGTTTCTTGGACTCATTTACGCACTGCAGTTTATGAGATACGTACTTGTATTTGGCGCAGCAAAGTCGGCTTACTCGAACGCGCCATCCGTGTTAAAAATGCGAAGTGGTTAGTACTCAGAACTATCATCACTTAACATCGTGACAGATTAAACATTGCACAAAGTCTCCTTGTTATAGCTACATTTGCCGTGATTCTTAGAGCACTAACACACACACACCTGGATCAAATAAATCTGAAACATCTGTCCTATCAGTTGCTTCGGTGCGTGAATTAACAAGATGGCAAGACGAAGTACAGCTATTATGTATTAGATGTTTATTTGAAATTACTTATTTGAACAACTTCTTGTGGCTTCAGGAAGTTGGCAAGTAGCAGTAAAATCGCACTATATTTTCAAATAGTTTACCTCTTGCTCTGATAGCAAATCCTATGCTCTGCAGATTGGAAACTTAATATGTTTCCCGTTTCCAGTTCCGAATCCCCAATAAAAACTATGCCACAAGAATCACTTTAGTTATCAATTTGCGGGATCTGTGCTGTTAAATACACTTTCCGAGATTAATATTCTGTACACACTTTGTGTACTTCACATTTAATAACCGAAGATGTACTTACATCGAAAATTGAAATGTTGATTTCTTTGAGGAGATATTTTAACATGTTATTGTGACTGATTCTCGTAAGCCGGAGGCGAATATGACGACGAAATGCTTGCGACATTTCAGTAAATAAATTAAAAAAAATCGTTACGGATCAGTTAGATCTGGAAAAAAAGTCAATACTGTGGCTCATGCCACTACACTATTTGGTGCATCACGATAAGAATAAATTTATTATTATTATTATTAATTACTATAAAGAGAAACGCGATGATAAAGAGACCTCTATCTACTTTTTTATGAAGTGCTTTACAAATATTGCTTCCGAATAATGGCCTCATTATCGATAATTCAGTGGAGCGTTGTTCCCGAGAAGAAGTTCAAATCTAATGTTGCATTTAAAATCAGACGCACTGTTAGACGTGTACCCAAGAGATATCCCATGTATGTTCACCAGCTGTTATGAGTATGGAAGGCTGTAGATAAAAAAAATGAAAAGACTGCTACCGAAAGAGATATAAACGTATATTCAAAACGTACTTTCAAGCGAAATTATACACACTCACCAAAGAACTTCTTTACGGAAGAAGAGGTGATCATACCTGTCGTGACTTCATTTTAAAGTGAGCAGAAACTTCGCGTACGGTGAAATGGTGGTTTAGAATATTGTGCGAGTGTGTAGTTAGCTTCATTATGAATGTGGAGCAAAACATTCCAGATAATTTTTTAATGAATTCAGTGTTTTAAATAACAGCTGGAAAAATGTAATCTTTGTGTCAGTCCTGAATCACTTAAGCTAAAACACAAAGTAATTTGCACATAATTTAGAGATTTTAGTTTAATGTGTATGACAATGCTCTCATGTATGTATTGTATCTGATTTCTCTGTGCTATCATTTCAGTAATGTCTATTTTCGATACGCAGACTGACTGTGTAGACTGCGAACGACATGTATGTTTTCTAAGCACCATATATATACGTATACATATATCAGAGTGTGACTATCTGCTCTTTCACTCTACTATACAAGAAATTTCAATCCGAATTTTGATCGTGGTGTTGAAAAGATTAAGCTTTTTCACTTGAATCACTTAGCACTGAAAAAAATGATTGAAAAAAAAAAAATAATCAGCTGCCAGCCCATCTGCTAAACTGTTCAGTCTGTATGCCGAAGCAACAGATTTTTCATAAAGTTCTGGAAAGAAACATATCATTTTATGACAAATGGTTCAGTAGTCGGTTAGTTTTGTATGTCATTTCTGTACAATTTTCGTAAAAAGAAAAGAACAGTGTAATTTGATCTTTTTCTTGTGACTGAGTTTTACAACGTACTAAGAATGTGAATTCGTACCGAAATTATGTACTCGGTGTAACCTGGGTGCGGCCCGCACACCACTTGTGCTGGGCCAGGGGTGTCCATTCGCGGGCCCCCTCGCCCACAGCCTAGAGTAGCACCACGCGTCCCGGCGCTCTGTTTCTGTAGTAGACGTGACTAGACCAGCTGTAGTAGTGTCAGAACTCTGATGTGTGACTTATTTCCAATTCGTACGCACTCAATGTACCAGCGCAGCTTACATACAATGAAACAGATTTGGGTGTTCACACTTGTGCTCTTCTTCGCCCTGCTTGTTCCACATCCCACGTCCCACACGCACTCGTCCCACAGCCGTTGCAGCACTCGCCACGTTATGCAGATGGAGGCGACTCACCAGAGGACATCGGTGGCGGCGAGCGGCTGCGGCAGCAGGGAGAGCCACGCACCGCCTGCCAGTCACCTGTTTGGCACGACCCAAACCTGATATTAACTCGTCACATCTTACACAGCGGTTACATTTATTAGTCTAAGTTACATTTATTAGTCTAAGTGGGTGCAGTTTTGCACACATTAGATATAAGCTACATGTATGACTGCCAACTCGTAGACGGAAGAGAGATTTACGCTGCTGCTCAGTAAAACAGCAACACCTTGAAGACGGCATAAAGCAAACGTCCAGTTGCTGATGAGTGTATGACGGGGCGGGTTCTTTTGTGCTTCTCATACACCTGCTTCAGGTCCCAGTTCTGCCAAAAAGTTTGTGTTTTAGCTTCGGTTCGGAAAATTCAGTCCAAATATCTCGATACGCTTCTTTTGAGTCCATCCCCTTCACTCTGTTAGAACAGACTTTGGTTCGGTCGACTAAAGGCAGCGTTAAAGAAACAGCAACTGATACTTAGCATACAGAGGCCGCATAACTCGAGCTTGAACACAGTATCTGTACGTTCGTAAGAAAATATTCCGATTTTGGGATTCTATCTACCTGCGCAACAGGTTTGAGGGGCACTCAATTCTGCATTATTACGTCTGAAACACATTTTAAGTTGTTATCAAGTCTGCATTTATTGCCGGAAAGCTATTACCATTGCAAGTTCACTGTTACATTGTTTTGCTACGTGTATTCATACGTAAAGCCAGAACGTAAAAGTCCACACTCAATAAATTGTACGATCTAAACAGTAACTGACCCACAGCAATTTACGAGTTACTACATCAGGTCGTTCAGTCTTTTTTTTTTTTTTTTTCTTCAAAGGAAGTGCTCACCACAATGTTCCGTAAAGTTTACGAAACTGCCATGCGGAGTTGTTAATCGATCAGAAAATTTACGCGCAAATAACTTCCTAGCTACTTCCCATAAAATCGCAAAAATTCCCATGAATAGTTTAAAACTGTAGTCACTTCAGATTTAAAGAAGAGTGAATGAATAGTTTTCTTCATCGTAACCGAAATTTGTAGGGGTCCACATGTTCTGCTGACTAAGACTTGCTGCATTATGGTACGAAGCCCTCTATTACCACGGGAAATGCCTAGTTCTCATTGGCTGATGATCTGAAAGGCAAACCAGAAAATCTCCTGCTCCCAAATATCTGCGGTAATCGCTAACTCATCATATAGGACTCTGTTTAACTGATCTGTCTTAGACTGGATTGATGCAGACCGCCACGAATTCCTCTCCTGTGCCAACCTCTTCATCTTAGAGCAGCAATGGCAAGTAACATATTCAATTGTTGCTGGGTGTAATCCAATCTCTGTTTTCCTCTACAGCTTTTATATTGTACAGCTCCCTCCACAACCATAGAAGTTATTCCCTGATGTCTTAATAAAAAATCTGCCATCCTGTTCCTTCTCATTCTTAGTTTTTCCACATATTTCTTCCCACGCGATTCTCCAGAGAACCTCTTCATATTTTACCTTATCAGTCCACCTAATTTTCAACGTTCTTGTGGAATGCCACATCGCAAATTCTCTTATTTTCTGATATTCCCACAGTCCATATTTCACTATCATGCAGTGATGTGCTCCAAAAGTACATTCTTCTTCGAATTAAGGCCTATTTTAGACTTCCCTTGTCCAGTAATGCCCTTTTTTCAGTGATAGTCTGCTTTTGATATCCTCCTTTCTCCGACCTTCATGGGTTATTTTCCTGCCTAGGTAGCAGACTTCCTTACCTTCATCCGCTTCATTATCACCAACCCAGTTGCTAAGTTCCTCGCTATTCTCATTTCTGTAACTTCTCATTGCTTTCGTCTTTGTTCGATTTATTCTCAATCCATATTCCGTACTCATTATACTGTTCATTCCATTCAACGTATGGTGTAATTCTGCTTCACTTTCACTGAACATAGCAATATCGTCAGCTCATCTTAATCACTGATACCCTTTCACTTTGATTTTGAATCCTATTCCTGGGACTTTCTTTTATTTCCGTCATTGCTTCTTCGATGTGTAGACGAAACAGTAGGAGAAAAGACTACATTCCTGTCTTACACACTTTTCAATTCGAGCACTTCGTTCTTCGTCTCCCACTCTTATTATTTCCTGTTGGTTTGTGTACCAGTAGGCAATTCTGGCGTTGCGCTTGATAATGGAAGTAATACTGAAGAAAAATCAAGATACGTTCATAGGATTTGTCAACCTGCAAAAAGCGTTCTAAAATGTAAATTCGTGCAAGAGGTTCGAAATACCGAGAAAAATAAGGATAAGCTATAGGGAAAGAAGGATAATATACAATGAGTACAAGAAACTATAGGATTACAGAAAGTAAATGCGAAAGACCTCATAAATTTACGAGACCAAATCTAAATGAAACAAAAACAAAGTCCAAGTTATCCTCAAAAATTGAGTATCAATTCTTTTAACACCTAACTTCCATTGTACCTTCTTTTATACGAAAGTATTCATACTGGAAACACATCTTATGACTTCCAATCACACAAGATTTTCCCACGCATACTTTTTCATAGTTTTCTAATGAGTAGGTAGTGAATAGCACTGGGGAGAAGAGGAATTTGTAGCACTACTTGACTAGAAGAAGGGACTGGTGTGTAGGACATGTCATGAGGCATCAGGGGTTCACCAATTTAATATTGAAGGGCATCCTGGAGGGTAAAAATGGTACAGGGGGCCAAGAGATATACACACAAAGAAGATTCCGAAGGTTATATGTTGCAGTAAGTACTTGGAGATGAAGAAGCTTGCACGGGATAGGATAGCATGAAGAGCTGCATCAAACCAACCTCCGGACTGAAGAGCCGGCCGCTGTGGCCGAGCGGCTCTAAGCGCTTCAGTCTGGAACTGCGGGACCGCTACGGTCGCAGGTTCGAATCCTGCCTCGAGAATGGATGTGTGTGATGTCCTTAGGTTAGTTGGGTTTAGGTAGTTCCAAGTTCTATGGGACTGATGACCTCAGATGTTAAGTCCCATAGTACTCAGAGCCATTTGAACCATTTTCTGGACTGAAGACCACAACAACACAACAACACTCTTTCACTCCCTCCAGAACACTTGCACACCAAACAAAATTAAATATTAATTTTAAAATGCTTTCATTTAAACCAGGAGACTACTGGCGCACAAACAAAGAAAATTCTCGATAAGGAATATCTACGGACAGCGTCGGGATCATTGGCTCTTGCTGCTCAGGTAGGTCACACAAGGGTCATGCTAACGCGAAGAAGATGAGTTCAGAAGGGGAATACTCAACGCCATGCAGGATCTCAACGGCCCCACGTGACTAGTTCCTGAGAGGACAGATGCGCAGGATCATTATTCAGGAAATGGGTTTATTTGCAGAAACACAAATCCACACTAAGACAAGAAAAGAAAAAAAAGAAGAAAATAACACCACGAATGAGAAACCGAATAGAACGGAAGTTGGTAGATGTGCTTTTCACTTGCAGACAAACAAATGATTACAATTCAGAAAAATCTGACGAGTTATTCAAGAGAAAGAATTTCACGAACGGATCAACTCAGTAGTGCGTTGGTCCACTTCTGGGCCTTATGAAGCAGTTATTCAGCTTGCCACTGATCTATACATTTTTTAGATGTCGTCCTGAGTGATATCAAGCCAAATACTGTCCAACTGGCGCGTTAGACGGTCAAGATTCAGAGATGGTTCAGAGCCCTACCCATAATGACGCCAAGGTTCTCAATTGGTGAGAGATCCGACGAACTTGATGGCTAAGGTAGGGTTTGCCAAGCAAGGAGACAGGCAGTAAAAACTCTCATTGTGTGCGAGGCGGCCTTATCTTGCTGAACTGGAAGCTCTGGAGGGCTTGCCATGAAGGGCAACAAAACGGGGTGCAGAATATCGTTGACGTACCTCTGTGCTATTAGGGTTTCGCGGATGACAACGGAAGGGGGTCTGCTATAAAAGGAAATGGCACCCCAGACAGTCACTCTAGGCTGTCAGGCAGTATGGCGGACGACAGTGAGGTTGGTATCCCACCGCCGGCCGGAGCGTCTCCAGACATGTCTTCGGCCTGGAACGTCATTGACTAGAATTAAATTGTCATTAGCGATGAGTCTCGCTACGAACTGAGCCACAATGACCAGCAAAGACGTGTCTGGAGACGTGGGATATCAGGCTGACTGTGCTGCATCATGCGGCCCGACAGCTAGGAGCGATGGACTGGGGTGCCGTGTCCTTTGGTTGTCATCCACGGCACTCTAACAACACAGCGGTACTGCCCTTGAGGTGTTCGTCACGCTGTTTTCCAACAAGCTAATCCAAGACACGTTGTTTCCGGTGCTGTTCTAATCCATCTCAAAAGAGGGGATAGTCGACCCTTGCCCTGGCCAGTAGCTTCTCCAGATTCCAGACCTTAGACCCACTGGAAACATCTGATTACGGCTGCACTAGGAATGGCAAGCTACCTTTGGCCGGCTACTGCTGTTAATGAACTTTCGCATAAAGTCGAAGCAGCACCAATTGACATTCACGTATCTGTTATCCAAACTCAGTTCGTTTTGATGCCCAGCCGGCTTAGAACCATAGTTTCTGGCATCGGCATTGAATGTTATTCCATGTATCCTCCAAAATCGCCTACAAATATAATCATTTATTCTTCTAACTGTACTGAACATATCGTTATTTGTTGTGTTTATTGGCGTTGAAATATAATAACTAAATTACAAGGAAATGAATACCCTTAGCTGCATACAGGCGTTGATATACGAGTAAGTCAACGGGGACAGTTGAAAAAGTGTGCCCCTACGGGGACTCGAACACGGGATCTCCTGCTTACATGGTGGACGCTCTATCCATCTGAGCCACCGAGGACACAGGGGCTAGTGCAGCTGCAGGGACTATCTCTGGCACGCCTCCCTTGAGACCCACATAGCAACTTATTGTCGCGCACTATATTCATAGTGCCCCCTGACCTTTAAACTCGTTACTCGCTGCTTTACTGTCGATTCCAGTAAGAATTCGGGCACTGTTTATGCATCCGCACATCAGAAGAAGATGGTCAAATGGCTGGTGAGTCATGAAGATTGTATCTGTTTTTACGTACATGTAAGCAGGAGATCCCCAGTTCGAGTCACGGTTGGGGCACACATTTTCAACTGTCCCCGTTGACTTATATCAACTCCTGTATGCAGCGAAGGGTATTAATTTCATTGTAATTTCATTCTAACGAGCTCCATGGTCACCAATGGTATCTGTTCTTTCGTACATGTCTGAAAGAACAGATACCGTCTCCATATGATATACTAACAAGCTGTGTACTTACATCGATATTTAATGCAGTGGATGATAAGACCCATATTTATTCCAGGAGACGTTTAAGAGGCGACCCCATCACAGAATGTCCTGACACCCCCCTCCCACCTACAATAATCAGGCCCTACTTGTTACTGGGTACTGACACATGGACGCGTATTAAAACTCCAGGGTCGAAGAAAGCGCGCAGTTATACATCGAAACACAACCTCCTTTGTAATTTTGCAGTTATTCCAGCGTCGATGGTCGGCGCAATATGCTCCACTGAGTCCACCCACCGTTCTGGAGTCTGAAGATGGTTTTTAAATGGAATTGAAACGGTCACTTCAATAAAAATAAAAAGTTGCTATCAAGACTGTTTTAATTTTTAAATTTTAATTTTAATAGATCGTTGATAATGTTTTCGATTTTTTTGTTATTGTGAGAATTCTTTTAGATTGTCGAACCTATGTAAGTTTAGTCTCAGCGACTATCGATCAGTAAATCGACATGCAACGGTCTTCTTTTGTAGCCTAGCTGGCTCACGTTCGTGCGGCTTAATCGCCCTTATACCAACAGATTTCTTTGAAACACAGTGTTTACCAGAAATAGCCCAAGGAATTAATTGATGAAGAGTTAGTGTGTCACAACGATTAAAGACTTGAGGGTGCTATATAAAATGTATGACACGCATACAAACTCACCTCAAAGATAACGCCGGAAGTAGTGCACTAAATTGTCAAAATATGTGTGATGGGCTTATATTTCTGTAATTATTAGGGCTTAATATTTTTGTGATTATAATTATTTCTTTTGAATTCGATAAAAAAATGTCTGATTGTGAACTGTAGAATGCATAAATTATTTCAGAGTCATTGAAATATATTGCTGATTTATTACGTTTATTCGATGGAATGCTTTCAGTATTCCAGCATAATTTAACTTAAATTTGACATCAGATTATTGTTCAATTAACATTACTCATTATACAGCAAGGAAACAGTTGTATCTGTCAAGTGCAATCCGAATTATTGAGTTTATAGGTCAAAACGGCATCAAAGTAATTCACGATACGTACAGAGAGAAATCTTGCAACATCTTACCTGTAGTGGTCGTTTGGTGTACAATTACTTTGGATGGACCCAAAGAACAATATGATGAGCTAGGAAAGTGTACTTTGGTATGCACTGTGAATTCATCACTACCGCGTACAAGGATACAAAAAATGTACAAATCATCTAGCTGCAGGAACTTTCAGTATACGTACGTAATCATATTAGCTGTTTGCAGCACATTGCGGTACTCTGGTCAGAAGTACGGAACCATATGCAAAGACAATGAGACACATGGCCGATGCACACCAAAATCTTTCAGTACCGTGAGAGTTTTCTGATTTCGGAAATATTCAACATTCATGAATCTACGTGGTATCGTTGAGTACAGAGAGAGTGTCATACTAACCAACTCGGTTAAAATGAGATAGCACACTACTCAACGACGTGTGGTGGCTCAAGGTCTAGTTCTTCCAGTGTCTGAAGGCCTAATTCTTCCAGTTACATAGTACCTTTATATTTGACAAATTTTTCAGTTTAAAAATGCCAAAGAGCTATCGCCGAACTCAGAGAGAAAACGTCTAAGTAATTATCTCGGTTAACAGTAGCTAGCTCGGATTATAAGTGGTGAATGACGGCCTGTAACAAATACGTAAAATTTCTATAATTCATAAAATATTCAACTTAGAGAAGCCTATGTAACGTCACTGAACTCAGAAGGAAAAGATATTAGTAATTAATTTTGTTAAAATGAAGTGGTTTAGATTTCAAGATCATTTCGTGGCTGAGGGCAAAAAACTACCATTCACATAAAACTCTGTAGCTCCTAAAACATACGACTTATTCAGAACTACTGACTTTATTGAGATCACGGATCGAAGACCTTTGCAATTATTATGCCAAAAAGGAGTTAGGATGGGGTTCATGAACACGTAGTGACTGAGGGTTACATCTACCACTTGCGCAAAGAAATCCCATCAGAATACAGTTCAAGCAAGCCAGCAAAAATGCAACTCACGAGCATGAGATAGATGTAATAACTTTGAAAACAGAATTTCCTTTCACTGTATCTAACTTAACACCGAAATGTCACGGTCGTTTCGAAAACAATGCCAAGTTCGTGATTCTCACTTATTCACAATATACATACAAAATTTATTAAATAATTATAATTCGCCCACGATGAATAATAGAAATGAATTAACAGAAATATGATCCTAATCTTAACTAACATAACTAACATGCTTTGTTAACCAACTTACTGCAGAGCAAGCCAAATGCTTATGGCTCTTTTTTCGATCCCAAGAGAACAGTGAGCCACTTTGTGTCAAATCGTGCGAGAACTTGGCGGTTGAAGGGAGAAGAAAGAAGCACTGGCTACCAATAACTGCGTCTGATTCAAGAGTGGAGCGACCACTTCTTGCTCCAAAGCCACGTCTTCGGACCCACGCCGAGTCAGTGAAGAGGTAACGTAGGTACCACAAGTCTACTGCGCTGTGGTACTCTTTGACTTTGATGAAGCATTCTTCAAAGACATTTGTAACGCAGTTACACAGCTTCATACTCATACAGGAGGAAGTGGAAAAAGCGAGGGACACCACTGGAACAAGGATATAAATGTAAATATGTGCGTTCTCCTTTACCATAAGCTTGGCGAGTTATCTGTAAAGAAAAGTAAGAAAATGGCGTAGATATCTGCTGCCATCAAGTTGTGGCACATACTGCAGACAAAATCAGTGAAAACGGGACACAATGTCTGCTGTCAGTATGTATTGTTTATTGACGCTATCGATACACATGATGGTGGTCAGAAAGCTCACACTGAAACGAACAAACGCAGACTCCGCAACAGAACTGAATCAAGAGGTATTAATCTAACATCTGGTCTAGCGCTGCTAAATGCAACTTTGAACAAATCGTTAAGTGATTACAGTGTTGACCTTTTTTCTACACCTTTCTCGGTATTTCGTAGAGACGATATTCGACAGTGTGGTGACAAATGCGCGTTGGAATGGTGTAAGTATAGGAGTGCATGTTAGTTTACAGTGCTGAGTCTTAAGCTGACGTGCCGATGTAGTTGATAATGTCCTGACAATATATGATTCCATTTTTAACATATTTTCCACTCCGTTATTGCCATAATATTCACTACATTTATTTATAAACGTAATATTGATATATTACCCAAGAAATTCAGATTAAGCGGTCAAAAATGTGTTATCTCGGAAGGTCAAAATGGTGCAAGAAATACTAATACAGCAAAATATTCGTTACTAACGAGTGTTACCACTTGTCAAAATGTGATTTGGAAGCCTTTAAATTCTCTGTAGAGTACACATTTGCATGGCTATAGGGAAATAACGGCAACACCGTAAAATGAAATCATACCGGATTGCCTTATGAAAAACTTCTTAGGACCTCAGTGACTTGAAAGTAAACATTTTTTGCTGCTAAACCATAATGGGTAAAGTTTTTATTGTGTTGCAAGCGGATCATGTCACGTACTTCTACAAATACAAATTATAAGGATGACCACATAAGTGTTTATAATTGTAATAATGACTGTATAAGGGTTTATTGAGGAATGATCGTTACGTCCCCTTCCTGTATTGTTAATGAATTATAGGCAGATCTCTTGCAATAGCACACAGTCAAAATCTACTTCTGTTGACTGAAGACTTGACAGTAAGTACAAAAATTTATTCGTCAAGTGTTGAATCTTTCTTAAATACATGTTCCTGTAATTTACTAGCGTGGTCACATTGGCTAACAATATGTTCTCCACAGCACAATTGCCTTGTTACGTAGCCCACAGGCAGTACTCCATAGCAGTGGTTCTCAAGCATTTTTGGTCGAGCCTCCTTCTGAATCATAAATTGTTTTGCCCACACCCCTATATTTCTTTCTTCCTCAACACATCCCACACATGGCAAAATACGGTCCACGGTTTGTGCTTACTTTTGTCTAATTATTACAGACATCAATTAAACAAAAACAATAATAATAGTTCGACAATAGTAATAATTCCAGCACATCAACGAGTTACAATTTTTTTAAAGTGTGGTACATTTGTATTGCGAAAGTTAAAAATTTCAGCTAGTTTATACACAACCAAGCCTACGTGTGCAGTTATGTTAACTGAGCAAACGTGTTTGTTTCACTACGAACAAATTCTCTTTAAAAATTCATTCACAAATCAGTTTAATCAAGTATAACTGTTCCCTGCTATATTTCTTTTAAATCGTTCAGAATCATTAAGTATCTGAAAAATCACGACGTACAAATGGCGAAAAGACAATAGTCGACAGTTAAATGATAGATTAAAACCAGTTCTATCGAAACTGATAATCCAAAATGAATGTAAACTAGAGTAAAAATGTACATGGGTCAAAATACGGAAATTTTCAGATATTTGCACTTTTAGTGTGATGCGTATGCTCGAATTTGTGAAGAAAGCAGATCCAGTCTCGATTGGATCTTTGAAACAGAAAACCCGCAGATTCCGTTCCAGCTGCAGTCGACCGAATCTTCGTCATCATTACTGCCACTGCGGAAATGTTGATTCTCACAGGTACGTCGATACGAAGAGTAATAACGGATCCATCGCACTTCTTGCTAAGTTGGTATATTCATTTCGAGTTTGTACACAAAAATTTTTCAAGAGACTTCATGTTAAATCTATTTCGAAATTTCGAAGTGTTCTATCACATGTTCAATTAGCTCCTCCTGTTCGACTGTTAACATGTGGTCTGCTACGATCTTATCGAAAGGATTGTGGATCCAGTCATGTCCAGATGAAGGTTCTGGAAATTTATTCTCGGATCGTTGACGAAGCTTTTCGTGATGTACAACGCCAGATCTACTGATTTTACCTACATCAAACTCATTGTCTTTTACGAAATCATTCAGACGAGAAAACACGTATCAGTTACCCTTCTCCTAATGGGTTTTCTAAAGTCCAAGTTTTCTCTCGAACGCAAGTACTTTATCAGTTAGAAAGATGATTTTACAATTTCGGCCGTGAAGTGATACGCTAAGATTACTCAGTTTTTCATCCATGAAGAGAGCCGCGCAACTGTTGGACTCCTGTTCAGTAGGAAAAGACGAAGTTCATCCTTCAGCTTCACATTACGACGTAAACTTTATCACGACACGACCAATAGAGACGAATCATGAGTACAGCCGTCTCATCGCAAAGAATGGAAAACAGATCACTGTTTAAAGCTCGTGCTTCCAGAAAGTTGAATCGTTCAGCACTTTATTGACTTCCGGTTGCACCACTACAGAGGCCAATGCCTCCATGTGTATCATGCAATGCTTGAATTTTACAGAAGGAGAAACAGCACGTATTATTCTCATGAACCCATTTTTAGTTCCAGCACATGCTGCCGCCCCATCGGTAGACATACCAACACAATTTACCAATGACAGATTATTGTCATCAATAAAGGAATTCACAAGAAAGAAAATATATTCGTCTGTAGTCCACCTTTTCAGTCATTTACAGCCCTCATGCATTTCATTATCATATCAGCAGAATAGAAAAACTTGAAGCTAAGAAAGATGTCCCATCGTCAGTACTTTCATTCAGTTTTAGGACGCATTTTGGCCTATCATGAAAACATCGTAGGAATTTATTTTTCGTCGTCGGGGGGTGGTATCCACTTAAAACTCTCAGCAAACCGTCCTCTGTGCGTGATTTCGCACATTTTGATGGTTGTCGGAAGAACAAATTTCTCATCAGTAATATGTGATCATTTGGACATTGCAGTTAACTATGAGCAATTAACAAGAAAAACTGATATGTTTTGAGGTATCTGACAGTTCCTCTTAGTATTTGCTCATGACGCTTAGAAAATTCGATGGGTTTACTTACATAGTCTGAATGTTTTGTCTGCAGATGTCTAGTTTTATAGGCTCCAGGTTGTCGTTAGTTAAAATCTCCAAACAAAGAACACATTGCTGTCGTTCCTCCTTATAGAAAAGAATGCTGATAAAGCATAATCTCAATAAGTATGACGTTTACGGACTTCGTTTTTGTGCTTAGAACTAACGGTGCTGATCGAAACAGAGGAAGGTGCGAAAGAAGAATGCATATTTAATAAATTAGAATATATTTCCTTATTAGTACTGCATTGCTTCGAAGGAGAGAAGAGAGTAGGTAAATCATTTCCCTGGGGCCTCTCATTACCACTGCCAACCAACTACTTATCCATGGGAATAGCGGCACTTGTATGACTTTCTCCTAAATCAGGGTAATTACTTCCACTGAACACGGATTGGATCTCAACTTCTAGAAGCTAGGCAGAAATCGAGTGGACAGTCACAACTTGCTGTGATTAACAATCTATTCTTGTAGTCAGTCCTGAAAGGAATTGCGGGTCACATTGCCAAAAGCTTTATTGTCATCAGCGTTTTTTAAATATTTGTTGAGCAGCTAACGCTGCTGCTTATCGGTGACGGGGCTATGTGATGGAATAATACTCGCGAGTTTTCACAACGTTCTTACTGACAGGATTTACTGGACAGTTCTTGTTATGTAAGACAGAAAATTAACTTTTGAGGGGCTTCCTTGCTTAATGGACATGAGAATCTGACACTAGCAATATTTGTTTACCAGAATTCTTTATCTTAAATAATATGAAGTATAAGTACCGGGTGATCAAAAAGCCAGTATAAATTTGAAAACTTAATAAACCACAGAATAATGTGGATAGAGAGGTTAGAGGTTAGAACAAAAAAATAATAAAGTTCACAAAATGTCCGACTGATGGCGCTGAACAGCAAAACGTTAGTGGCTGCGCATAACAATCGTGTATAAAAGGAGCTGTAATGAGAGAGAGAATCAGATGCCCCAGCAGTCACAGCATGTTGACGTTACCTCAAAAGGCGCTTTTAGTGAAGCTGTATTATTAGAATGGGGAATGTGCTAGTTCAGCGTTACGATCCTATCGCCGTAGGTAGGGGATTCGAACGGGTAAAGGTCCGTTGACAAATGCAGCTGTGGCGAGAATGATGTCGAAGTTCGAAGCCACGGTTTGTTTAGACGATAGACCCCGTAGTGGCCGACCGAGCACAAGGCTTAATGCTACTGAGACAGTTCAGGAAGAAATGGAGAATGTAGCGGGTTCGTGTGTGCACAGGGAAGTCAGCGCTCGTGCAGTCGCACGTCGCACCGGCATTCCATACACTACTGTTTGGCTGGCACTGAGGCGTACCCTTCGATGCTATCCGTACAAAATTCGTCGGTATCATGAACTGTTACCTGGCGATTTAGTGAAGCGGAGGGCATTTGCGGTGTGGGCGTTTCAAAAGATGGCGGAAGATGACGATTGGTTGAGTAACGTGTTGTGGACCCACGAAGCTCAGTTCGCGCTCCGAAGGTCTGTCAACGCCCACAACTGCAGAATTTAGGCTACCGAAAATCTTAGAACTGTCGTGGAAACTCCATTGTACGACGAGAAAGTCACGATATGGGTTGGATTTACCACATCTACCGTTATCGGGCCTTCTTTCTTTGAGGAAATGCGTGATCCTGGTTTTGTAACTGATACCGTGACAGGTGAGAAGTACGCCGATATATTACAGAATCACATCATCCCTAGCCTGGCTGATAAACACCTGCTGGAACGTACGATGTTTATGCAGGATGGCACTCCACGCCATATTGCTAGACGCGTGAAAGATCTCTTGCGCGCGTCGTTTGGTGATGATCGTGTGCTCAGCCGCCACTTTCGTCATGCTTGGCCTCCCAGGTCCCAAGACCTCAGTCCGTGCGATTATTGGCTTTGGGGTTGCCTGAAGTCGCAAGTGTATAGTGATCGACCGACATCTCCAGGGATGCTGAAAGACAACATCCGACGCCAATGCCTCACCATAACTCCGGACATGCTTTACAGTGCTGTTCACAACATTATTCCTCGACTACAGCTATTGTTGAGGAATGATGGTGGACATATTGAACATTTCCTGTAAAGAACATCATCTTTGCTTTGTCTTACTTTGTTATGCTATTCTGATCAGATGAAGTGCCATCTGTCGGACATTTTTTGAACTTTTGAATTTTTTTGGTTCTAATAAAACCCCGTGTCATTCCAAGCGTGTGTGTCAATTTCTACCTCTCTATCTACATTATTCCGTGATTTATTCAGTTTTCAAATTTATACTGACTTTTTGATCACCCGGTATTTAAGTAAAATCGATGCTCCCCTCTGTAGCTCTCTGCACCCCCACTTTGAGGACGGCTGCTCCAGAGGGTGCTAACAAGTGTTAGATGCTGTCAGACACTGTATAAATGGTATTTAAATTCGTGAAGAAACGCGATACCTTTTCCTGACTTACGAGGTGTGGTCAAAAAGTAAAATCATTTTTTTTTTTTTTTACAGAAACTTTACTTGTTCTTCAACATCAATCCTGCCTCCTTGAAAGAAGGCCCCCTGAGATATAACATACCTGTGCCAACGCTTTTTCCGATCTTGGAAGCACTTCTGGAACTCACTTTTCCTTATGGTGTTCAGCTTTTTCGGTGATCCTGTCATTACTTTAGCAATGGTGGCAACGGTGTCTGAGTCAAAATAATGGTTTTGTTTTTTGCCAAAAAATCACTAACGAGTAATGACGTTTGACAAGGAACCTCTTGCGTACGAGGACGCAAGTGTCAGTGCCAGCAACGAACACTTACTGAAGATACATCGTAAACAGGTAACAATACGCCGACATCATCATCAGAAATCTCTCTGAAGATGATTCGGCGATTTTCCAGAACCATTTACTTTACTTCCTGCACACTGTCATCAGTAAATGATATGCTATGGCGTCAAGGGCCGTCGTCGTCTTTAACATCCTCTTGGCCATCTTTCAAACGTTTACACCGCTCTTAAACTCTTGCGTTACTCGTAGTAGATCCGCCAAAAGTTACAGGTAATATTTCTAATGCGGTGCTGTACCTTACTCCATTTTTAAATCAAAATGTAATGCAGATTTTTTGATCAATCTTTTTGGACAGTTAAACTTCGCTGAGCGCTCTAAAACAAGTATAACCTTTTCTACTGTCAACAATAAACTAAATATAAAAAAAGGTGAAAATTCAGCGGACGGAAACCAGGAGCTTGTGTACTAAAAAGACGAAAAAATTAAAATCGGTTGTATGTTTATCAGTAGCACTAACTTCTCACATAGACAGGTGCACAAACGAACATGGGTATCTCCAGATGGAAAAATAGTCAACCAAACAGTTTAACGCAGAAGTCAGGAATTAGATTATGGATGCAAGAAATTCCCGTGGGGTTGAGTTTGGTACCTACCATTTCCTTGTTAAAAGTGAACTCAGAGTTTCTATGAAACCAAGCCAAAGAAGTAAACTAAAAAAGGGGCACGTTTAGAAATTGAAAAAAGTAGCACAGGAAGAAACCTGAAATGAACTTCAAGTTGAGATCAGGAATCGTTTCACGGCAATGTCGAAAACAGAGGACTCAGATGTAAATCAGCAATGGGAAGAAATTAGAAATGTGGTTACAAGGGCTGCAGGAGCACTCAATGAAAAAATAGTGGCGAGGAAGAAGAAATGGTTCAATGACGTCTGTGAAGAGGCGGTCAACAGGTGCAATAAAGCCCGTGACAAGTGGTTACAGTCAGCAACTGTTCAGAGAAGTAAGGCAGAATTTGACAGAGTCCGAAGAGAAACACAAGCGGTATTGCAAAGAGAAAAGAGGAATTGTTACAGTAGCAGTAGAAGGCTTCCAGGGCAGGAGGATGAAGAACATGTTCAGAAAGGTCAACTATCTGAGAAAAGCCTACAAAACTACTGAGAAATTCATAAAAAATGCGAAAGGAGAAATGCTCTCAAATGAATAAAGAATCGCCACGAGATGGGAAGAATATTTCAGTCACTTGTTAAATTGTGAAGACCCAACGACACTCTTTAACTTCTCCCTACCAAAGACAGCAGAACCTGAATACCTACAGCCAACTGTAGAAGAGATCAGGAAGCAGATTAAAACGGCTTAAAAGGGACGGGAGCCCAGGAGAAGATGGCATTTATACTGAAATAATACAGGAAGAGGGTGAATACCTTGTCGCAAGGATTCACAAATTAATATAGACCATTTGCAACACTGAAAACATTCCATAACCGGCCGGAGTGGGCGTGCGGTTCTAGCGCTACAGTCTGGAGCCGAGCGACCGCTACGGTCGCAGGTTCGAATCCTGCCTCGGGCATGGATGTGTGTGATGTCCTTAGGTTAGTTAGGTTTGATTAGTTCTAGGTTCTAGGCGACTGATGACCTCAGAAGTTAAGTCACATAATGCTCAGAGCCATTTGAACCATTTGAACATTCCATAACACTGGAGAAATGCACTAATCTGTCCGACCCACAACAGGAATGACCGAATGGCATGTGGAAACCTACCCTAGTACCGCTCTGCTCAATATTTGTTTTAAGATCTTCTCAAACTATCTTCTAGAACGAATCCAACCGTTGGCAGACACCATTATTGGAGAATATCAAGGAAAGTTTCGTCACGGGAGACCTACTATCGACCAAATCTTTGTCCTACGCCAGATCATAGAAAAAAGGTGGGAGTTTGGCCAAGAACTACACATGCTGTTTGCCCACTTCAGAAAAGCATATGTTCGGATCCATCGGGAAAGTATGCTGAAGTGTCTGGAAGAGTTCTGTTTTGCCAAGAAACCAGTAAGCCTCATGAAAGCCTGTCTGATGGATACTACAACAATGCTGAAAATTGGAAATAAGGTGACTGGAGGATTCAAAATAAAAACTGGGCTACGGCAGGGCGATGAACTATCACTTGTTCTTTTCAGTCTCGCATTACAAAAGGTAATGCGAGAGATGTGATCTAATGAACTGAGAGGAGTCCAAACCGGAGATGTGAACATCAAGTACCTCGGATATGCCGACGACATAGTGCTACTGTCTGAGTCGTAAGAAGAATTAGGGCAAATGTCTGACATTCTGGAAACCACAGCGACGAAAACTGGGCTTCAAATCAATCGTAACAAGACGGAATACATGGTTCTACACCGCAGAGATAACGAAACTCAAGAACCACTTCCACCCTTACAGACAACTGAAGGTACTTATCGTCAAGTCAGGGAGTTCAAATGTCTGGGTGTAATATTCAGAGATGAATCAGAAGTAAAATGGAAATGCAGGCAAGACTAGAGGCAGGTAATCGCTGTTACCACGGCCTTAAAGCTCTCCTCAAAACCAGAAGTTTGTCAAGATAAACATCTACAAAACATTCCTACAGCCAGTAGTCCTATATGGATGCGCCACCTGGAGTACAACCAAGCAAGATCTGAACAGACTGATGATATTTGAAAGGAAAGTCCTTTGGAAGATTTTTGGACCTGTTTACGATAGTGAGAGTGAAAAATGGAGCATTCATCACAATACAGAATTGTATGATATTTAAAAAGAGCCGAACATCGTGGCTATAATGAAGACACCACGACTCTAGTGGGCAGGGCATGTTGCTCGAATGCAGGACAACAGATAGCCGAAAACCGTACTCAACTACAAGCCAACCGTCAGAAGGCCCGCGGGAAGACCTAGAACGCGATGGAGTGACTGCGTATCCAAAGACCTTCAGAGAGTGGGACTACTGGAGGGATAGCAGGAAGGAGCTGAAGATAATATTTACTTATAGTTTGAAAAGACCATCTTATATTTGCAAAGTCGGTCAGACTGTTGCTTAGTTAATAAGTTTGTTTCTTCCAGGACACTGAATCGGTGCAAATGGTGCTGGCAGAAAAACTTTTAATACGGTTGATGACTGTATGCGAAGTTTAAGCGTTTACGAGGGAAGCTGCCAGCTTCTCTTTACATATTTTCCTGACTGTTTTTTATAAATTAATACGAGTCCACCCGTTTCCAATTTGTAAGAACTAATCTTCATCTCTCAATAATCTGCAAATTAAAATAGTTTCGACAGGATATTTTACGAACAAAATACGACAAATTAATGTCTCTATCAATTTCTGCAACTCTGTTCAATGTAGTTGAACCTGAGTGATACGTTCTCTGACCTTCCTTGGAATGCTAACGTATTTTTCATTGGTTTTTGTTCGCATTTCCGTTAGTTCGGATTTCAGCCTGTTACAAGACTAATAAATTTACAATATACGTTATTTAGTCTCCTTCACTGGTAAGTGCTATTCAGGAGGCAAAAGCAGTTAGTTTTCTCTACAAAAAGAACTTCGTGATTTTATGTTCCTTTTTATTGGTATTACCAAAAAACATCTAAATGTCAATAATCTGGGAGCCCCTTCTCGATGTGTACCTACAAAATACACCCTCGAGTCGATAACGTGATAGCGGAGTTGTACGTCACGTCCTAAATAACAGGAAGTGCATTACCTTTGAGCCTCGCATGGTGAACCGTAGTTAAGGACGTCAAAGTATATACCCTACATCATTCTGACAACAGCTGCAAACACATTAAATTTCAAAGCAAGTGAACATTACATCAAATCCAAAATACGTATTCGAAAAATGCAGAAACACACTGAAGCGCCAAAGAAACTCGTATATGAGTGAGTATTCAAATACAGAGATATGTAAACAGGCAGAATACAGCGCTGTTTTCGGCAACGCCTACACTAAGACAACAAGTCTCTGTCGCAGTTGTTAGATCGGTTACTGCTGCTACAATGGCAGGTTATCAAGATTTAAGCGAGTTTGAAAGTGGTGTTATGAGTGCGATGGGACGTAGCATCTCCGAGGTACCGATGAAATTCGGATTTTCCCGTACGACCATTTCACGAGTCTGTCGTGAATATCAGGAATCTGGTAAAACATCAAATCTCCGACATCGCAGTGGCCGGAGGAAGATCCTGCAAGAACGTGACCAACGACGACTGAAGAGAATCTTACAACGTGACAAAGGTGCAACTGCTCCGCAAATTGCTGCAGATTTCAGTGCTGGAGCATCACCACATGATCGATATGGGCTTTCGGAGCCGAAGACCCACACGAGAACCCTTGACGACTGCACGACACAAAGTTTTACGCCTCGCCTGGGCTCGTCAACACCGACATTGGACACTTTATGACTGGAAACATGTTGCCTCGTCGGATGAGCCTCGTTTCAAATTGTATCGAGCGGATGGGCGAGTACAGGTATGGAGACAACAGAATGAATTCATGGAACCTGAATGTCAGCGGGGGACTCTTCAAGCTGGTGGACGCTATGTAAAAGGGTGGGGCGTGTGCAGCTGGAGTGATATGGGACCCCTGATACGACACGTACGTAAGAATTCTTTCTCATCACTTGCATCCATTCATGTCCATTGTACATTCTGATCGACTTGAGCAATTCCAGTGGAACAATGCGACACTCCACGCGTCCGGAATTGCTAGAGAGTGGCTCCAGGAACACTCTTCTGAGTTTAAACACTTCTGCTGGGCACCAAACTCTCCAGACATATACATTATTGAGCATATCTGGGATGCTTGCAACGTGCTGTTTAGAAGAGTGTCAATTCCCTCCTGCACTACTTCAAACATGGTCCATGCCACGTCGTGTTGCGGCACATTTGCGTGCTTGAAGGGACCCACACCGTATGAGGCAGACGTACCTGTTTCTTATGTATAGGATTTGACTAGTCTTACGTTTACGGATTAACAACGTGCTGGGATGTTGAGGGGTCAGGGATTTGTGGTACTTTTTCAATACGACATGCATCCAGAGCTGCAAAAATAGTTTCTTATGTTACATGATGAAGACTAGTTTCGGGTTTTTATTCATAACCTATTCTCAAGTCATCCTTTGAACCAGTAGACTAAAATTACAAAGCGACTTACACAGTTCTATATTCATTATTGTGTTGTAGTGATGATGATTATGGTATGCCATAAACACTTACCTAAACGTCGGATAGGGGCGCAACATGCAGATATGTTGCCTCAACTGTTAACTGTGGTTAGGGTGTCAGTTTCTGTTTGTATCCGGTTTCAAGAGCATTTAAATTGTACTGCTTTGGATAACGACAGTCATGATTTTTTTCTATGCGGAGTAACATTTATTCTGATTGAATGGTATTTATTTTGATACGTTAGATATTGCATTTTGTGACATGCATTGGTAACATGCAGTGGTTGTTGGTACTTTATGTAACAAATTGTAATTTTAGCCTCTTGTCCAGAGGTTGATTTGAGAATGGGTTGTGAATAAAAAGTCGTGGCCAGTCATCATCATGTAATAAAGAAGAGCTATTTTGCTACTCTGGCTGTTTGTCATATTCAAATAGTCTTACGTTTTAATTTGTACGAACGTGAATTCTGCTTTTCACTAGACCTGATCACAAGTTAGGAAGCCTGTGATTGTTGTTGACGAAAATTCTGTAGGAAAAACCAAATTATAGATCATTTAAAAAAGACAGTATTGCTAAGGAACATTTGTAATACACTCAAGAACGTGAACTCTGTGTGCACAGCCGCCGAGCTCCGCATCACTGCTGGGAAGGAAGGTCATACTTTTACACCCAAATTCATTGTCGCTGTGTACTGTGAGAAGATCAGCGTTTCCTGCCCATTACTCCAGTGCTATCTGATAGGTTTTGACCTAAACCTCACGTGTCACTAATACCAGTATTTAATTTCCAAGTGACTTTTCAGTCAGGAAACCTTATATAGGAGGTCGCTCTCAGCGGTGCTTCTACTGTAACGCCTTACTAAGTAAGTCGCAGTTGCCCTGAGCGGTATTACAAATCTGGCACCTTGTAATTCAGAATGCAGTCTTCTAGCACGCCGATAACACATTTTAGGTCCATGTAACGGTTCAGTAGAACATATAATGGGCCACTAACAGAGGTACTGCCTGACAGCAAGTCCAAGGATGAAGGAGGCAATCCTCATTGAGTTGTTGTTGTTGTGGTCTTCAGTCCTGAGACTGGTTTGATGCAGCTCTCCATGCTACTCTATCCTGTGCAAGCTTTTTCATCTCCCAGTACCTACTGCAACCTACATCCTTCTGAATCTGCTTAGTGTATTAATCTCTTGGTCTCCCTCTACGATTTTTACCCTCCACGCTGCCCTCCAATACTAAATTGGTGATCCCTTGATGCCTCAGAACATGTCCTACCAACCGAGCCCTTCTTCTGGTCAAGTTGTGCCACAAACTTCTCTTCTCCCCAATCCTATTCAATACTTCCTCATTAGTTATGTGATCTACCCATCTAATCTTCAGCATTCTTCTGTAGCACCACATTTCGAAAGCTTGTATTCTCTTCTTGTCCAAACTATTTATCGTCCATGTTTCACTTCCATACATGGCTACACTCCATACGAATACTTTCAGAAATGACTTCCTGACACTTAAATCAATACTGGATGTTAACAAATTTCTCTTCTTTAGAAACGCTTTCCTTGCCATTGCCAGTCTACATTTTATATCCTCTCTACTTCGACCATCATCAGTTATTTTGCTCCCCAAATAGCAAAACTCCTTTACTACTTTAAGTGCCTCATTTCCTAATCTAATTCCCTCAGCATCACCCGACTTAATTAGACTACATTCCATTATCCTTGTTTTGCTTTTGTTGATGTTCATCTTATATCCTCCTTTCAAGACACTGTCCATTCCATTCAATTGCTCTTCCAAGTCCTTTGCTGTCTCTGACAGAATTACAATGTCATCGGCGAACCTCAAAGATTTTATTTCTTCTCCATGAATTTTAATACCTACTCCTAATTTTCCTTTTGTTTCCTTTACTGCTTGCTCAATATACAGATTGAACAACATCGGGGAGAGGCTACAACCCTGTCTTACTCCCTTCCCAACCACTGCTTCCCTTTCATGTCCCTCGACTCTTATAACTGCCATCTGGTTTCTGTACAAATTGTAAATAGCCTTTCGCTCCCTGTATTTTACCCCTGCCACCTTTAGAATTTGAAAGAGAGTATTCCAGTCAACATTGTCAAAAGCTTTCTCTAAGTCTACAAATGCTAGAAACGTAGGTTTGCCTTTCCTTAATCTTTCTTCTAAGATAAGTCGTAAGGTCAGTATTGCCTCACGTGTTCCAGTGTTTCTACGGAATCCAAACTGATCTTCCCCGAGGTTGGCTTCTACTAGTTTTTCCATTCGTCTGTAAAGAATTCGTGTTAGTATTTTGCAGCTGTGACTTATTAAGCTGATAGTTCGGTAATTTTCACATCTGTCAACACCTGCTTTCTTTGGGATTGGAATTATTATATTCTTCTTGAAGTCTGAGGGTATTTCGCCTGTTTCATACATCTTGCTCACCAGATGGTAGAGTTTTGTCAGGACTGGCTCTCCCATGGCCGTCAGTAGTTCCAATGTAATATTGTCTACTCCGGGGGCCTTGTTTCGACTCAGGTCTTTCAGTGCTCTGTCAAACTCTTCACGCAGTATCATATCTCCCATTTCATCTTCATCTACATCCTCTTCCATTTCCATAATATTGTCCTCAAGTACGTCGCCCTTGTATAGTACTGAGATCTATTCCTTCATTTATCCCTCTTTTCACGTGTGACAGTGATTTGTTAATGGGAAAAATGTGAAGTTCCATTGTGATTCGGAGCTGTTAGCGCGAAAGTCTCCTATAAATGGCGGGGTAAATCATTTTAAAGGTCGCAGCATGACCTCCGATAAGTCTGCCTTATTAGGCACACGAATGTCCAAACAATTTCTGGTGGAGGACTACTTAAGGTTATAACAGGGCATATCATGCACTATGAAGAGAAAGGGTTCGTACTGTGCGGTTACAGCAGAGCAGTCTGTTATGGCTCAAGTACACCGTTAAATATATTAATTACTGGAAGATACTGATGGATGCAGACACGTTTTATATTTCATTTCACTGAAAAGTATGAAGGTATATATCTTTGTGTCTAGTGATGCACGCTATAGATGTTCAGCTTCGTGATCGGAATTAACGATGATCGTGGTATAAGTCAAATACGGTAAGTCACGACATAGACTGCAGGTGAGACACACAATACTCACGCTTCAATAAACACTGCCAATGACTGCTTCTGATTACTGTAAGCTCATAATGAATTCTGTGACATGCAGTACGTTTCTAGCGGTGTTTACTAGCAAACAGTGAACTACTGGAATGTTGCAGGTTGTCGCGTCACTGTGTGTCATTGAAGACAGCTTTTACAAGCAGCTTCTGGTTTATGTACCGCATTTTTTTGGTATACGTTTAAAATGGAAAAATGTAATATCGCGATAGCTGAACTGAGATTCGAAATTCCGGTTCTTTGGTGACTACTAACAACTAGGGAGATGAACCAGAGAATATATAAATACGATGCTAAACTTGAGGTAAGAAGAGAGTAACCGCCAACCTCAAAGGCAAAATACTGCATTACCTACCACCGAGGGAGGATCGAGTGTCAGGTGCTGAGAGCACTCTCTTACATCGCTGCTGCAGCCAGGATTTGAAGGCCTGTACCAGTCCCCTTGCAATGGCCCTACCTTTCCTGGTCTCACTGTACCATACTACTGACTACTCACTCTACTCTTTAGCAAATAATTTTTAAAGAATTTCTAAAGAACAGTTACGTAATTAGCTCATTTGCTACGAATAATTCAAATCTCTCTAGCGAAGTTAAGGAAACGTTGCCTTGTTAAAGTTTATTTGCACACTACACTTTTATATGTAAAGAGAAAATAGTAGTTCAGACAACTTTGTTGTTTAATTTCTGAATAATGCCACTAATGAGATTTAATTTTGCAAATTCCACAATCACGAACGAGATAATAACTAAACAATTACAGTGTGGCTTGAGCTTGACTTTCCTAATAAAGAGGCTATAAGAATCCGAAGACTCTGCACACTGTACAAGTAACCGTAGTGATTTCGCCCATTTCACAACCAATACCACTTCCTTACTGCTCAATTATTTCTTATTCAAAGCTCCACTTTATTGGGACAGTGCAGTAACCACGGCTTACACAGGAGCAATTACTCATCAGAAGGGTTTCCACCTAGATTTCTGAAAACCCAAGGATTATGTGTTTTCCTTAGTAAGAAAGATTTTTGGTGTCTGAATCTAGATTTACTGCTAAAGGTCTTTGATACAAACGGTACTTTGTATTACAAAACAAGCATAAAGTCAGAGGCTTTCAAGAGGGGTCTTATCTGTACTAAAGAAAATACGTGTTACTAAATGCAGCTGTGAGATGAGGACACTTACCTTACTTCACTGCAGTGTCAGGGCACCTCATTTCATAATGACTAGATTTTGGCTACCTTGCTGGCAGTTTGCTACCGCTGTTATAAATTATACAGAAAAGCTACATACAATACGGCTTTATATAATGCTGCTTCTATAATGTAATGTATAGTGATGATAATATGAACAACTTTAAGGCTGTATACAGGGTGGTACATGGATACTGACCGGGCCAAATATCTCACGAAATAAGCATCAAACGAAAAAACTACAAAGAAAGAAACTCGTCTAGCTTGAAGGCGGAAAAACAGATGGCGCTATGGTTGGCCCGCTAGATGGCGATGCCATAGCTGAAACGGATATCAACAGCGTTTTTTAAAAACATAGGAAGCCCCATTTTTATTGCATATTCGTGTAGTACGTAAAGAAATATAAATGATTTTGTTGGAATTCTTTTAGCTTTGTGATAGATGGCACTCTAATAGTCACAAACGTCTAAGTACGTGGTATCACGTAACATTCCGCCAGTGCGGACGGTATTTGCTTCGTGATACATTAACCGTGTTAAAATGGACCGTTTACCAATTGCGGAAAATGCCGATATCCTGTTGATGTATGGTTATTGTGATCAAAATGCCCAACGGGCGTGTGCTATGTACGCTGCTCGGTACCCTGGACGACATCATCTAAGTGTCCGGACCGTTCGCCGGATAGTTACGTTATTTAAGGAAACAGGAAGTGTTCAGCCACATGTGAAACGTCAAACTCGACCTGCAGCAAATAATGATGCCCAAGTAGGTGTTTTAGCTGCTGTCGCGGCTAATACGCGCATCAGTAGCAGACAAATTGCGCGAGAATCGGAATTCTCAAAAACGTCGATGTTGAGAATGCTACACCAACATCGATTGCACCCGTACCATATTTCTATGCACCAGGAATTGCATGGCGACGACTTTGAAGGTCGTGTACAGCTCTGCCATTGGGCACAAGAGAAATTACGGAACGATGACAGATTTTTTGCACGCGTTTTATTTAGCGATGAAGCGTCATTCACCAACAGCGGTAACGTAAACCGGCATAATATGCACTATTGGGCAATCTAAAATCCACGATGGCTGCTACAAGTGGAACATCAGCGACCTTGGCGGGTTAATGCATAGTGCGACATAATGGGAGGAAGGATATGGCAAATGGTTCAAATGGCTCTGAGCACTATGGGACTCAACTGCTGTGGTCATAAGTCCCCTAGAACTTAGAACTACTTAAACCTAACTAACCTAAGGACAGCACACAACACCCAGCCATCACGAGGCAGAGAAAATCCCTGACCCCGCCGGGAATCGAACCCGGGAACCCGGGCGTGGGAAGCGAGAACGCTACCGCACGACCACGAGATGCGGGCGAGGAAGGATAATTGGCCCCCATTTTATCGATGGCAATCTATATGGTGCAATGTATGCTGATTTCCTACGTAATGTTCTACCGATGTTACTGCAAAATGTTTCACTGCGTGACAGAATGGGGATGTACTTCCAACATGATTGATGTCCGGCACATAGCTCGCGTGCGGTTGAAGCGGTATTGAATAGCATATTTCATGACAGGTGGATTGGTCGTCGAAGCACCATCCCATGACCCGCACGTTCACCGGATCTGACGTCCCCGGATTTCTTTCTGTGGGGAAAGTTGAAGGATATTGTCTATCGTGATCCGCCGACAACGCCTGACAATATGCGTCAGCGCATTGTCAATGCATGTGCGAACATTACGGAAAAGGAACTATCGCTGTTGAGAGGAATGTCGTTACACGTATTGCCAAATGCATTGAGGTTGACGGACATCATTTTCAGCATTTATGGCATTAATGTGGTATTTACAGGTAATCACGCTATAATAGCATGCTTTCTCAGAAATGATATGTTCACAAAGGTACATGTATCATATTGGAACAACCGAAATAAAATGTTCAAACGTACCTACGTTCTGTGTTTTAATTTAAAAACCCTACCTGTTAGCAACTGTTTGTCTAAAATTCTGAGCCATATGTTTGTGACTGTTACAGCGCCATCTATCACAAAGCGAAAAAAGTGGTTCAAGTAAATCATTCATATTTCTTTACGTACTACACGAATATGTAATAAAAATGGGGTTTGCTATTCAAAAATACGCAGTTAATATCCGTTTGACGTATGGCAGCGCCATCTAGCGGGCCAACCATAGTGCCAACTGGTTTCTCCCTTCAAGCTGGACAAGTTTCGTTATTTGTAGTTTTTTTGTTTGACGCTTATTGCGTCAAATACTTGGCCGGGTCACTGTCTATGGACCACCCTGTATATATTTATGTGAGAACGTGACTGCTGAATGGCGTTTGTTTTAGCGCGGGTAAACTAATATCGTCCAAACTCCTACGGGAATCAACAACTTGCGAGTAGGGGGTTTACATACGGGGGACGGTTCATTGCAGAATGCGTTAAGTTGGAATTTTCAGTCGGTCAGGGGCAGTGTCCAGATGGCAACCGCTCACGAGAAGCGATGAATCCGGCTTCGAGTGCAGGTCCAGCACAAGTTTCCAACTTTCGCCATTGCATTATCACTATTCCCTGTGCGGCTGGAAGTCACGAACTCACGGCCATACCATCCTTATCTTTCTCCGTTCTCTGTTTCATGTAAACAGCAAAAGTACTAACAGATAAAATAAAGAAGAACTGTTTCGTCCACACAGGCAAATCAAAGTCTAAACTATGTGATAGTGGTCCAAAGCTCGCAGCCAACAATTTTGAATGAGGATTAGAAACTCAGCAGATTAAGCATACAAAAATCTCTCCTTACTTTTTGCTTACATGTATAGCACGTATGAAAAATAACTGTAAATATGAGCTGGCCTCGGTGGCCGAGCGGTTCTAGGCGCTTCAGTCCGGAACCGCACGACTGCTACGGTCGCAGGTTCGAAACGGTTCCAAACTGAAGCGCCTAGAACTGCTCGGCCACAGCGGCCGGCATTAGTGATATCTCAAAGGTGTCGGCTTAGAAACATAAAAATACTAGTCATTGTTATCAGAGAAACTATTGAACATATTAACACCAACAGAGTCGATTGTTTGTAGTACATAAGACAATAAACAGCATTTGAGGCTAGTGGTATATACACATACCAGTGACAGTTAAAGGTCGAAAGTATTAAATGTATTAAATTTTGTAAGACAACATAGCGGAGGAGCGCTTAAATCGTTCCCGTCACAAAAACAGCTGCTCACAGCCACACGCGCTAACGGCGGTCCACCTTTCTGCAGCCCAGTAGTCGCCCGCTGGTCACCCGGGGAGCTCCAGGTGCCCCCACGTACTTCCAGAAGCGCTGACCCGTACTCGGTTTGACAACGCTGCTGCTTTCAACCTGGCATGCTTCGCTATGTTTCAGATTTCCAATATTGAAAGAAGTACCTGCTAACAGAACCCGCCGTTACATTGACTATTATAGAGTGTCTCGTATTTGATTGTAAATCATATAATGAAATGTTTCCCTGAGACATTTAAGTCTCTTTTTGTTATCTACGATAATGTTCGAAGAAGACGAAATGAATTAAAACTTGTACGGCGGCCGGGACTCGAACTGGCGTCTTCTTGACTGCAAGGCAGAAATCCTAACCATTGCATTACCACAGCACAATGCCGAATTTTACTTCACGAAATACCTATGGTGAACGCCCTCCCCAACACAAACTTCAATCCATTTTTCCCTTACCTATTGTCACTACTGCCAGGGCTCTCCTATATTGGCAAGCACCCCAGCACTGGAAGTAATTCATTTCGTCTGCTTCGATCATTATCGTAGATAATAAAAAGAGACTTAAATGTCTCAGGGAAACATTTAATTGTAAGATGTATAAGATCACCAATGGTACAAGGACGTCCCATTACGTCCAATGCTGGGGTGCTTGCCAATATCGGAGAACCCTGGCAGTAGTTACAATATGTAAGGGAAAAATGAACTGAAGTTTGTATTGGGGACTGCACTCACCTTACGTAGTTCGTGCAGCAATGTTTACCATCGTGCTGTGGTAGTGTAATGGTTATCATTTCTGCCTAGCAAGGAAGAAGCCCCAGTTTCGAGCCCCGGCCGCAGCACAAATCTTAATTCATTTCGTCTGCATTGATCATTATAGTAGATTGTAAATCAGTTTAAAATGTCGAACCCACTTTGTTGCGTATGTCCAAAAGACTCAGAAGGTAGCAAATACCGGCGATCAGGTTGCTGCCGTGTTAATTTGCTTTCACAGGGCCTCCGATACCCTTGCAGTTCAGCACAGTCTTTTAATGAACGAAATACAGGCAGTTCCACAAGACAGTGTACACCATAATTTTAAATATGACGTCCGTAGCGTCATCTGTGGTAGTCGTCTGCAATCTGTAATCAATGCACTTTTGCGCAGTGTATCGATAAACAGTGTGAGAGTTGAATGTTTTGTTTCGTCGTTTGCAGTTTAAAAGCCTCGTCATGGCAATTGAGGAGCTACTCGACCGAATAGTAGCGGTTCCGGCCAAAGAATACCATCATAACGACCGGTAGAGCGGTGTGCTGACCACACGCCCCTCCTGTCCGCATTCTCAGCTGAAAATGACACGGCGATAGGATGGTCCCGATGGGCCACTTGTGGCCTGAAGACGAAGTGCTTTTTTTGTGCAGTTTAAAACGTTACGAGGAGCGTTACGTGGGACCAAAGCTTTCATGGGGAGCTGTTCCTAAAATTCTTAGAAAGCAAGACCATTCGTTGTAGAGTCGGTCAAACGATATTAGAGGTTGGAAATGCGAATGATTTACCAGAGAAAGGACTATAGTGCCAAGGTACAGTCGATAATGGTTGCGACTGGATTAACTATTAGGTAATTGTGCAAGCAGTGATAAAATGTATTTTCATGTAAACATATATTTATAACAACGTGTTTCGATTCATACATATAACGGCATACACTTTTTTGCGGAACTGACAGTAAGTGCATACGGAGCATGACTGAATTACAGAGTTGCTACGAAACGGAGAACAGCACGGAGAGAAATTTTCAGACGTACAGGTATCTTTACGAACTGGCAGCATGCTGCAGGTAACAACTAGGCCCGCTACTTGTTCTATAAATTAAATGAATGGTTGTAGCTCCGTCATAAGTTTCACGAACTGATATTGTTTTTATTTCTTGATGGTGACCAGTTTCGGACACTATGTCCATTTTCAGACCACCTGTATCATCACCACATGTGGTCTGTTTACTGTTGTTGAGTCGGCCATATGGCCACTATGATCGTCACTGCAGGGGCAATTTCTGTACATAGGCTTTTTCTTGTATTGTTACACTTACGACAGGGATGTTTAGAAAATGGACATGAGTGTTCGAAACTAGTCACTCTGAAGAAATCAAAAACTTACTTCCGAATGTAACTTATGTCAAAGCTACAACCATTTATTTCAATTGTAAAATTATCTTCTGCAGTACTTCAGTGGAATGTTATGGGACTATTATTTTCTACAATATATATAGTGGACAGAGTCGGAAGTTACTGGAGCCTTTCCTCGGTCGGTGCTGTTCTATACAGAGACTTTGCAACGCTAGAAAATTGTGGCGAAATGCAAGAAACCCTACAGAGGATGGATGCATGGTGCGGCGATTAGAAGCTGAGCCTCAAAATAAATAAATGTGTTCCGTATATACAGAGATACCCATTACTGTACTGTTAGATGACTGCAGAACAATCACCAGAATCAGTTACTTCCCTATAATATCTACAAGTACGCGCATGGCGGGACTTAAAGCAGAACGTTTACACAGAACTAATCTCAGGTAAGGCGTATGCCAGATTGAGATTCATTCGAAGAATGTTCACGAAGGTTAGTCCACCTAGGAAAGGAAGCAGGTAGCTTACAAAACTATTGCTCGTCCAGTACCTCAGTATCTCTCAGTTAAGAGTCGGTATCAGACAGCATTTACAGAGGAAACCGAGAAGATCAAAAGAACAGTAGTGCCTTTCGATACAGGTTCGTTTTGCAAGCGCGAATACATCACGGAGATGCTGTGCCACCTCCAGTGACAGTCGTTACAACAGACGCTTTCTGCAGCGAAATGTGGTTTACTATTAAAATTCCAAGTGCAAGTTCCTGGAAGAGTTAACCAACGCACGGCTCCATGCTACGTATATCTTCCGGAAAGAAAATGAAAGTTGATTTAGAAATATTCGATTTGACGCAGTTATCAGCAAACGCTCTTCGACGTTCCGCTACTGGCAGGACGGCAGCGACAGTTGTACACAAAGAATGTTACCCTCCCGTAACTCATCGTAAGACAGCTTGCCGAGCATAGTTGTACACGTAGATGTAAACTGCCACTCTTACAGGTGACATTAAAAAGTAAGATACGTTATATATAAAGCTCCTATTGCTGGATGAAACAAATTTCTGCAACAGATTCCAGTGTTTGATATACACGATGCAACGTTATTTCAAAGTCTTTAGATTAGCTTGGTTCGAGATGGGTTTGGTCCCTTGAAGCAGTACAAGTCATTTCGTTTCCTGTTTCGCATCCAAATGCACCGCGGGAAAAGCGACTGTCTGTATGCTTCTGTACGAGACCTGATTTACCTTACTTTCGTGGTTCGTACACAAGATGTATGTTAGCTCCAATAGGATCGTTCTGCTGTCTGTTGAAAATGCTGATTTTTTTAAATTTTCTCATTAGTGTTTCGTGGAAAGAACGCCTGTTTCTCTCCAGCGATTCCCAGCCGAGTTCTCTTAACATTTCCATAACGTTCGCCTGTTGATCAAAGCTGCCGGTAGTAAACCTTGCACCACATGGATGAACTAACTTCCGTTCAAGTAAATTCGAAGAATTTAGAGGCCGTACTAAGTTTCTGTTACATTTTTCTCCCTCTTTGGAACACGTCATATTGTGAATTGACGTGCCAAATTTAAGGAGAACGTTTGAAATTGGACTCATCGTGGTAAATAGCACTCAGTGTCAGATGACAGAAGTTAAGTGCCGAGCCCTATCGTGTAGAAATGCATCTGGACTGAGGCAGTGCTTACACCCAGTGAGAAAATCCCCTACCTATCACGCCAATGTACAAGCAAGCTGTAGCTGAGAAACGTGGAGTTCCCTCAATATGCTAATCATCTCTTGATGTTATGAGAATATTGATCTGAAACGCATTTATCATCAGACCTCTGTGACAAACATTTCATTCCGCCTTAATGGTTTTTTAATGATACTGCAGTTTCCACGGGGCGTGACTGAAGACGCAGGTCCACATACTGAGACGGACTGAGTCTTTTCGGGATATATGTGAAACCGAATATGAAGTACAAAAATTGGTTGCCAGCTATGGCATACGTACAGACAGAGTAACCGAAAAAGCAAAGAATATTACACAAAACAGTACGAAAGCAGGCTAGTGGGAACCACTCGTCGCAACTTCTGAGTGAAAATAAAATATCTACACAGAGCACTGGCACACTCTGACGAGAGTCCTACCTCTTAAAAGAACTAAAAACGTAATCACTGACTATAACATCTTCTGTGTCCAGGGTAACTAAATATGTTACAAACAATACCACGTAACATAATCCATATACGTATAAATTTAGTCAACGCACTAAAAACACCAAAATAAAGGGATAGTGCAACTAAAATGTCCATACGCAATTATGCATTACACACTAAATACCATACCAACACTGAATATACAAGCAATGCCGTCGAAATCATTCTATTTAAACACTAGTTGCAGAAACAAAATCGAAAAGAATAATTACACTGAACTCAACCAACCAAGCGTCAGGTGTCAGTACCGTTACTCTTCATTCTTAATAACACACATTAAGCAATTAAAAATCATAGTAGTTTAAAAATATGTACTGCAATAATTGTAATTACTGGCGACGGTGAATTGCTGCATTTGCTTTTCCTGTCTAAATGACTGCTTGCGTGGAGAAAACGACAAGTCCCATAACCCGATTCCCAGAATCTTCGTTCAGCGGAAGAGGGGTCAAAATGAACTAACACGTATTTTGGCTTATCCGTAGATAGTCGATCGTACCTGAGAGTACGACAGTCAAAGATTTCAAGGAACATTATGTGCTTTTAACGAGTTAATAGCTCAGCCGACTACCTACGTCCATAGAAGTTTACTACACGTATGTTGTCCAATGTATATTGAAATAACGTGGTCCTTATTCGTCAACTAATGGTATGTCTGTTAAATTAATTTAAAAAGTTAATGAATGAGAAAATTACTTGAAACTGATTTTGGTAAAATTACTGTAGTGTTTCTTGATTCATGGTCAACTGCAAACATCGGTTTTAGGTAAACTGATTCATCATGTGTGGTTTACAGCAAAATTATTACTAACAGGTCAAATCTTCAGCAATGCTAATGACATCTTTTTTCCGAGTGAGATTAATACGAAGAAATGTCACTGTGACAAATCTGCCCTCGATTGTGGTGTTCGGAATTTCTATGTTTTGAGTGTTTTCATGATCGGTGTCATCCAAGTGAATGCACAAAATCTTCCTGAATGATGAACATAAGAATAAAATATAGGAATTAACATAGGAATTGATACAAGGATAAAGTGTAAGAATTAGGGGATTTAAAGGGATTGCTACCCATGAAAATGTCATACACGCGTATGTTATAATGGTATGATATTTACTGTGCAGCCCAGTTGTAATTTTACCAGGGCCTTTTCTAGCATTAGGCAAGACTAGGTGGCCATCACAGGCGGGAAAATTTTAGGAGTAGCAAAGGGCAGAAAGGAATTAATTTCAAATCAAACAGTGAAATAACTGAGAAAATGAGCATCAAAAAGAAAAGGAGGAAAGGTTTAAATATCGAACTGTTTTCAAAAGCATACGGATCAGTTACTTAACAAGTCTTTGCTTGCCTTGAAGAAAGTGGATGCTGAAAAATATTAGATTTATTTCTCCATCTAAATGTATTTCAATTAAAGTAGAAAAGATATAACACCAAGATTATCCAGGCGACCTAGTTTAATGCTTTGGTATGCCTCCCATTTGCATAGCGTAATTTCTACAGTCAAGGAAAAATTTCTTTCTCACCACAAAATAGTTCCAAGCCTTTACTAGTCAATTATCTTGCAATTAAACAAGTAATTCATGCCATATTTGTTTGCACTGGTGTATTCAGATGAGTTCTGGTTGGAAATGTGCGGCGCATTACTCCTATTTCAATTATTTCAAAATTGTTGTTTTCGTCGACCAGTTTTAAAGGAATTCAGGACAAAGCATGAAAATGGAGGACTGTCCCCAGAAAATGAATATGTCTGGTTACCTTAGTTTGATTTAAATTCAGATTTGCATTGTTATGCCATTGGAATGTTGGTAGCGGTGGAGGAGTGAGGCGGTATAGTGGAGACCCATGGTTGTAAAAACGAAGGGGCGTTATTTTTCAGTCCTCGCCTAGCGTTGCAAAACACCTAGCAATGGCTCTGAACTTTACAATTAATATAATACACTTGTATCCCATACCTTGATAAGAATCGTTCTGTGGTAACCTTCTAAGAATAAACGAAGGTAAATGAAAATAATTAATAAATAAAAATAATAATCAGGTTTTCAACATGGGAAACGAAAGAGGGAAGCCACGACCGTAGCCACTGGGCCACATCTTCGGCTGAGGGTGTCACCCGCTAAAAGGTGTCCAAATTATGTCGAATAATTTGACCGTCTTTTTTCTCAGAAACCGATGAGCATCTCGTGTTTTCTGATTTTGACCTCTCTTCCTCTGAGCGTAATTTCTGGAAAATCGGATTATGTCATTTGTCGTGTTCTCCATAGTGAAAGCAGCAAAAAATGTGTTTAGCAGTTTTACGAATCTCTCTAGTGAATTTCATAAATTTTGGCTGGGATTCTAGCAATTCTCAATTTGTAAATGATTCACCGAGACAAAGGAACAGTTAGCTGTAATGAGTAAATCACTATACTTACAGACAAGTTACAGTACTTTTTTAAAAAAATTAACTTTTAGGAATATTATTAGTAGTCTATAAACAAATGAGCTAACGGCCTTACTGCAGTGGTAACATCGGTTCCCGTCAGATAACTGAAGTTAAGTGCTGTTGGACTTGCCTAGCACTTGGATGAGTAACCATCCGGGTATGCTGAGCGGTAATGGCAAGATGGGTGCACTGAGCCCTTGCGTGGCCGATTGAGGACCTGCTTGAATGGGAAGTAGCGGCACCAGTCACGAAATATGACAGCAGGTGGGACAGCAGTGTGCTTGCTTACCACTGGCCGCTCCTATCCGTATCCGGTGACCCCTAAGGGCTGAAGATGACATGGCGGCCGGTCGGTGCCTTTGGGTGTCTACGAGGACTGTTCGGACGGTATTTGTCTTCGTTACAACTAATTAAGTGGCGATGTTTATAATTTATTCAAATGTAACCCATGTCCTGGAAACTACAGAGATGCTACATTACGGTGCATTGTCGTGATGGAGATTCAGTCAAGGCGCCCAGCCTCTGCGACTATTAAGTGTAGCCCAGCGTCACATGTCTCCGTGTACATCTCGCAGGACTCCATCTCCCGACCGCTAAGCAGTTTAGTGTGCTATTCGCAACTTCTTCCACACTAAGTTACACGACAGTTGGCGGCGACTGCAGCCACAACAGCCTCTTCATCACGAGCGTACCGTAAAATTCAGTGTCTCGCACCAGATTCACACTTGACTTTGTCACTTCTGCAGTTGTAACACCTTCAACATAGTTTTTAGTTATCGTACAATTTATATTATTAACATTTATAAGAATTTTAATTACAAACAAAAATATTATTCATCAAAGAAAACTATAACCAATGAGAAATAGTATACGCAGGTCACGTAAGAGAAATTTAGAATACTGTGCTAATTACACGTTCATCAAGAGGAAAAAATATATTTACGACTCCAGGTGTTACATTACAGTACTAGACTACATACAGAGGCGACATCATACTACTGGCTTTTTTAAAAACTTGATAGCTGGCTGAAAGTTCTTTGAATCCCTAACGAGAGAGGTTTGATTAATCCTGCTAAAATTGTCAGCACGACATATTTCTGAAATTTCAAATGAATGACGATCGAACAGGAAGTAAGTTCTCATTCTGAGGTAGCCATTTAACGAGCATATAGTTTTATGATAATTTCAAAGTGCTTTCTTTGGAACCATGTTGGTCTAATGGTATTTGTTTCGCGTTAATACAGTTACTATGAGAATTTTGGTTTTTAAAAGTTTGTAATACTATAAACCTATTCTCATGAATGCAACATTACGGAACAGTCAGCAGTTGCCGCAAGCAAAATTTTAGATATATTACTTTTCAGATTTCAGTGAAGTTGAATGTGTAGTATTTCAGGCAAATATTATTACCGCAGGAAGACCGTGTATACAGCATTCCTTCTCTCTCTCGTGTTAGGTATGTTGCGTACTTCTTGGACTTCTCTTACATAGTTCAAGTATAATTTCCGCTTACACCTTCTTATTCTAGCTGAAGCCTCCAATGACTGCTAAATTCCAAATCTGATACGTTACACTTTCGATTCACAGTTGCTACCTCACTGTATTCCATTTAGTGCCAACTATTCGTCTTAAAGGGATCCAGTATTCTCAGCTTGAATTCCCCTGAGAGTAGATATCTGTCACAAAACTCATTCATGATAGTAAACAGTCAAACACAAAGACATTGATAAAACAGAAATAGTGATTGTATTCTTTTCTATTTTTTAGTCCTCTGCAATATATACACTACAAGAAAATGAAGGTATGAGAGGTATTAAAAAACATTCAAGGAACACTGCTGCAAGCTTTTTTAAATGGTTTTAATTGGTGTACTGCTGACATATTAACATACTTCAGAAAAAGTGATGAAAACCGTAGAAGGCTTTAATTTTCGTAGGCAATGTGTAGTTCAAAATACAGCAAAAATTGGTGGTACATAAAGTTAACCACATATTATTTTTTGTCACTTCGTTGTGTTATGTCTTGTAGATGCTTCAATCTGGCACAAACGACGAAATTGTAACAGTGAGGTAAAAACAACTACAACGTTTATTTAATAATAAACGTCGGTGGAAGAACCCGAGACAGAAACCAACAGGCAATTTGTCAACAAGTGGCCAGAAAAGCCTTAATAATTTTGTAAAAGCAATTACACCTTACAGCTAAGATGACATAGTTTGAAAAATGTTTTCAGTTTGTGGACTGATACTACAAGCAGCTAACTGCTAAATTTGTATATGAAGATTTATAAGTTTCTGCTGGTGGAAACCAGAAAGCCTGAGGACAATATTAGCTACATGATAACAATGAGATTTGGCAAACACATCTACGGATAATCTATTCGGCAGGGATATAAAAAAAAAGAAAAACGATTTAAAATTTACGAGTAGAATGAATGAAATTATCTAGTGACAATCATCTTTAAGAACAAAAGCTTATCAGTCAACTACTGTAATTGAACTACTTCAGCTGAAATAACAAAAATATTCGTATTTGGAAGACAAAAGCTGTTTTAAAGTAATAATGTGAACGGAAGAATAAAGTATGATGATCAGTTTCTTAGGGAACGTGGTATGATTCACACACTAAAAAGGGATATTGGCATATTTCGATATCAGAACTATATACACTATTCTTCGGAGTAAGTTAAGAACATTAAATTGAGTAAAATTTTATACGATTGTAGTATTGACATTCAATAGGTAGAGTTACGCCAAAGCAACCGTTGAAAATAATTTAGTGGCACTTAGTTCCAGGCAAATGTGTTTAGGCAGTTTTACAGTACTATTACTGCGGATAACGTAAATAACATTAACACTGCTACCACAGTAAATGCTGAGAAATATATTTTCTACGTAAACTTTATCCAGTAAACCCGACTTTAAGTCGAAATGGCCAGTTTGAAATCCTTATGGTGAGGTAATGGGAAGCGTAATGGAGCACATTTAAATTAAACTTAAGTCGTCTGTTTCTACCGACTCTGGAAGGAAACGGAAAGTCAGTACTATACAGGTAAGGGACAAAATGCACTGCTCGTTTTCAAAACTGTGATTGTGAACAATGAGTGAATTTAAAGTCCTGTTGCAAACATTACTTAATATCAAAACAACGTTCTCCTTAAGAAAAGTGTAGGTCGTTAGAAAAGAAATTATCTCCGCACCACAGCGCTATTTTATTAGCCATTACCTACATGTAATGGAAAGTTGATAGGCTGGTGTATTTAGTTATATTTGTTGCAATAAAATGGCGCTTTCCGAAAGACTTTCAGAATATATTTGAAGTCAGATTAGATTCATAGCCTCTCTGATAAGCCCCGACTAGCGTACTTATAGCATGGAATCTAGTATCGAGTGTTGTATATGGAAGTCGAAAAGCATTTTTCGGCGGCATACTGGATGAACGTCTCTTACAAGTACTCTGAACTGTGTAATAAAAGGACGCCATTTATCTGATAGCAGTAACCACAGCGAATATCTATAGCGTTATAATCCTATACAAACATAATGTAGGAAACTTCCTGGCAGATTAAAACTGGGTGCCGGACCGAGACTAGAACTCTGGACCTTTATGTTGGAAATTTGTATGCGAAACACAATACTGGAAGGAGAGATTAAGATTTCCAATTGCGCTGCCAAGTAAGGTATTTAAATGCTGCAATCGTATTAGCCAACAGTTAAAATGTTTTTTCAATGTAGTAACTGCTTGTAGTTTTCTTTCTAGTGCTTGTTCGACACACATCAAATCAGAACCGATTCTAGGTAGAAATACACAGGGTGGTCCATTGATCGTGACCGGGCTAAATATTTCACGAAATAAGCGCCATACGAAAACACTACAAAGAATGAAACTTGTCTAGCTTGAAGGAGGAAACCAGATGGCGCTATGGTTGGCCCGCTAGATGGCGCTGCCATACGTCAAACGGATATCAACGGCGTTTTTTGAATAGAAACCCCCATTTTTATTACATATTCAGTGTAGTACGTAAAGAACTATGAATGTTACAGTTGGACCACTTTATTCGCTTTGTGATAGATGGCGCTGTAATAGTCACAAACATACGGCTCACAATTTTAGACGAACAGTTGGTAATAGGTAGGCCTTTTAAATTAAAATACAGAACGTAGGTACGTTTGAACATTTTATTTCGGTTGTTCATATGTGATACATGTACCTTTGTGAATTTATCATTTCTGAGAACGCATGCTGTTACAGCGTGATTACCTGTAAATACCACATTAATGCAATTAATGCTCAGAATGATGTCCGTCAACCCCAATGCATGTTGCAATACGTGTAACGACATTCCTCTCAACAGCGAGATGTTCGCCTTCCGTAATGTTCGCACATGCATTGACAATCCGCTGACGCATGTTGTCAGGTGTTGTCGGTGGATCACGATAGCATATATCCTTCAGCTTTCCGCACTGAAAGAAATCCGGAGACGTCAGATCCGGTGAACGTGCGGGGCTTCGATGATCAATCCACCTGTCATGAAATATGCTATTCAATACCGCTTCAACCGCACGCGAGCTATGTGCTGGACATCCATCATGTTGGAAGTACATCGCCATTCTGCCATGCAGTGAAACATCTTGTAGTTACATCGGTAGAACATTACGTAGCAAATCAGCATACATTGCACCATTTAAATTCCTATAGGTGAAATGGGGGCCAATTATCCTTCCTCCCATAATGCTGCACCATACATTAACCCGCCAAGGTCGCTGATGTTCCACTTGTCGCAGCCATCGTAGATTTTCCGTTGCCAAATAGTGCATATTATGCCGGTTTAGGTTACCGCTGTTGGTGAATGACGCTTCGTCGCTAAATAGAACGCGTGCAAAATATCTGTCATCGTCACGTAATTTCTCTTGTGCCCAGTGGCAGAACTGTACACGACGTTCAGATTCGTCGCCATGTAATTCCTGGTGCATAGAAACATGGTACGGGTGCAATTGCTGTTGATGTAGCATTCTCAACACCGACGTTTTTGAGACTCCCCATGCTCGCGCAGTTTGTTTGCTACAGACGTGCGTATTAGCCGCACCAGCATCTAAAATACCTACTTGGGCATCATCATTTGCTGCAGGTCGTAGTTGACGTTTCACATGTGGCTCGTCACTGGGATGAACCTTGATCAGCTGATGCATCAATATTGTTTTTTTATAACCACGAAACTACATTTCAAGATGGCGAGTCCGCTTTTAAACGTCCACATTGGTTGAACAAGGTTCTGCTATTCGTTTATTATTTACTGAAAGTAAGAAACTGGAGAATATGTACTGTAGAATGTCTAAAGCTTATGTTGAAGGTTGTATGAATCGTGCAAATTTTACAAGTGGGTAGAGCAGTTCAAAAATGGTCGTGACTCAGTGACTGACGAACACTATTCTGGGCGACCAGTTGCAGTTTCAACTCCCTCACCTGAAAGTCGAATTGATGACATTATTGTTACCGACCGCGGTGTGACTGTACTTTTAAACAAGGGGGATCTCAGAGGAGAGGTATGATTCTCCAGCAAGACAACGCATATGGCTCAACTAACTCGTGAAACCATCGACAAAATGAGCTGGGAAGTACTGACACAACCCATTTACAGACCCGGCTTAGCAACTAGTGAAGTACATTTATTTGGTGCACTGAAGGAGGCATTACGTGGCAAGAGCTACCAGGACAACGAGGACGTGAAAAATTTTGTGTGAAATTGGTTCAAATATCAAGATAAAGAGTTCTTCGCAGCCGGAATGAAAAAGCTTTTTGCCCGTTGGGTCAAGTGCATAAATGTTCGAGGGAATAATGTAGAAAAAGTATATTTTGTAAAAATAAACGCTTTTTCCCCAGACCAATTAGTCTCTTTAAATATTCAATGACCCTCGTTTGTATTCAGCAAATTACTAATTAATGTGAAGTGCATGGCAGAGCGTAGTTCCCATTGTACAATATAATGGTGCTTCATCTCGTTCCACCCACGTATTGAGCGCAGGAAGAATGGATGCTTCTGTGAACGCTGTAATTAATCTGGTCTTCGCGATTCCTATGGGAGCGTCACGTGTTGTGTTGCTCTTTATTTCTACATTCCTTACTTAAAGCATTTTTCTTCAAATTATGTCACAAAGCGATCATGGAATAGCTTACTTCAGTCTTCAAATGCCTGAAATTTCAGGTTTTCCAGCATGAACCATGGACCTTGCTGTTGGTAGGATGGCTTGCGTGTCTCAGCGATATAGATAACCGTACTGTAGGTGCAACCAAAACGGAGGGCTCTCTGTTGAGAGGCCAGACAAACGTGTGGTTCCTGAAGAGGAGCAGCAGCTTTTTCAGTAGTTGCAGAGGCAACAGTCTGGATGGCTGACTGATCTGGCCTTGTAACATCGAACATAACAGCTTTGCCGGCTGATCCCGGCGGAGGTTCGAGTCTTCCCTCGGGTATGGTTTTGTGTGTTTGTCCTTAGGATAATTTGGGTTAAGTAGTGTGTAAGCTTAGGGACTGATGACCTTAGCAGTTAAGTCCCATAAGATTTCACAAACATTTGAACATAACAGCTTTGCTGTGCTAGTATTGCGAATAGCTGAAATCAAGGGTAAACAACAGCTGTAAATTTTCACAAGGCACACTGTACTGTATGGTTAAATGATGATGGCATCCTCTTGGGTAAAATAATCAGGAGGAAAAATCACCTCCCTCCCCCACCCCCGGGCCCGTTCGGCAGAGACTGCTGAGGAGGACGTCGTCACCAGGAGAAACAAAACTGGCGTTCCTAGAACCGGAGAAATGTTAGATCCCTCAGTCGGACAGATAGGTTGGACAATTTTCAGAAAGGAAACGGATATGCTGAAGTTAGATATAGTGGGAATTAGTGAAGTTCGATAGCAGGAGGAACATTCGGTGGCAGGAGGAACAGGACTTCTGGTAAGGTGAATACGGGGCTATAAATACAAAATGAAATATTGTTAATGCAGGAGCAGGTTTAATAATGAATAAGATAAAAGGAATGCGGGTACGCAACTATGAACAGCATCACGAACGCATTACCGTAGCCAAGATAGACACGAAGCCCACGTCTGTCACAGTAGTACAAGTTTAGGCGCCAACTAGTTCCGCTCATGATGAGGAGGTTTAATAAATGTGTGATGAGACAAAAGAAATTATTCAGTTAGTTGAAGGAGATGAAAATTAAATCGTAATCGAGATTTGGAATTCGGCAATAGGATAAGTAAGAGAAGGAAAAATAGTATTTGGATATGGACTGGAGGAAAGGAATGAAAGAGGAATCCGCCCAGTAGAATGTTGCACAGAGCATGATTTAACTATCGCTAACATTTGTTTTAAGAATCATAACAGAAGATTGTATACGTGGAAGAGACCTGGAAACTCTGCAAGGTTTATACACAGATTTCGGAAAAAAATTTTAACTGTAAGACTCTTCTAGGGGCGGAAGTGGACTCTGAGCACAATTTAGTGGTTATTATGAAATGTAGATTAAAATTCAAGAAACTGGAAAAAAAAGGTAAGAAATTGAGGGGATAAGACCTGGATAAGTTGAAAGAACCAGTGGTTACTGAGAGCTTTAGAGGGTGCATTATACAACGATTGAATTGAATAGGTAGAGGAATACAGTAGAAGATGATGGGTAGCCCTAAGAGATTAAATAGTGAACGCAGCAGAGGAACAATTACCGAAAAAGACGAGTCCTAGGACGAATCCTCGGCTAACGCAAAATGTATTTAATTTACTTAATGAAAGGAGAATATTTAAAAGTGCAGCAAACTAAGCAGGCGAAAAGGAATACAAACGCTTAAAAGCATAAGATTGATAGGAAGTGCGAAATTGCTAATCAGGAATGACTAGAGGACAAATGTAAGGAGTTAGAAGCATGTTTCACTACGGGAATGATAGATATTGCCTACAGGAAAATTACAAAGGCCTCTTGGGAAATGGGCAGCAGCTGTACGAATATCAAGAGCTCAGATGGTCAACCAGTCCTAAGCAAAGAAGGGAAATCTGAAAGGTGGAAGGAGTGTATAGAAGATCTGTAAAAGCGGTACGAAGATTAAAGCAGTATTATAGGAAAGGGAGCAGACGTAATGAAGATCAGATGGGAGATAAGATACTACTAGAATAATTCGACAGAGTTCTGAAAGACCTAAGTCGAAACAAGGCCGCGGGATTAGATGACACTCCGTCAGAACTATTGATAGCCTTGGGAGAGCCAGCCACGACAAAACTCTTTCATCTGGTGGGCAAGATGTATGAGACAGCGAAATCCCCTCGGACTTCAAGATGAATGTAGGAATTCCATTTTCAAAGAAAGAAGTTGCTGAAAGGTGCGAAAATTAGCTGGCAATCAGTTTAAGGAAGGTAGGAGGTCAAACGGGCTGACTTGGAGCAGGAGAGGCACCACTGGACATTTTAATGTGCACTGTCTATATTTTTACAAAAAAAAATCATAAAATTTTCTCAGCACGATCAGAAAGGATTCAGGATTCACACTCATAGCAGTAAAAGTTCAAAAACATAACAAAATCATTTTTGAATGTAAAATTTCATCATTTTTCACTTATTGTTGGCTGAATTTGTTGCTATAGATTTACTTTTCTTCATAAGCAAGAGAGACCCTTCGATGAATTTTGCACAGAACACAAACCTTACCTATAGTTGTATGAAACTCTAGAATTTACGGGGTGTTTCAAAAGTGACCGGTATATTTGAAACGGCAATAAAAACTAAACGAGCAGCGATAGAAATACACCGTTTGTTGCAATATGCTTGGGACAACAGTACATTTTCAGGCAGACAAACTTTCGAAATTACAGTAGTTACAATTTTCAACAACAGATGGCGCTGCGGTCTGGGAAACACTATAGTACGATATTTTCCACATATTCACCATGCGTAGCAATAATATGGCGTAGTCTCTGAATGAAATTACCCGAAACCTTTGACAACGTGTCTGGCGGAATGGCTTCACATGCAGATGAGATGTACTGCTTCAGCTGTTCAATTGTTTCTGGATTCTGGCGGTACACCTGGTCTTTCAAGTGTCCCCACAGAAAGAAGTCACAGGGGTTCATGTCTGGCGAATAGGGAGGCCAATTCACGCCGCCTCCTGTATGTTTCGGATAGCCCAAAGCAATCACACGATCATCGAAATATTCATTCAGGAAATTAAAGACGTCGGCCGTGCGATGTGGCCGGGCACCATCTTGCATAAACCACGAGGTGTTCGCAGTGTCGTCTAAGGCAGTTTGTACCGCCACAAATTCACGAAGAATGTCCAGATAGCGTGATGCAGTAATCGTTTCGGATCTGAAAAATGGGCCAATGATTCCTTTGGAAGAAATGGCGGCCCAGACCAGTACTTTTTGAGGATGCAGCGACGATGGGACTGCAACATGGGGCTTTTCGGTTCCCCATATGCGCCAGTTCTGTTTATTGACGAAGCCGTCCAGGTAAAAATAAGCTTCGTCAGTAAACCAAATGCTGCCCACATGCATATCGCCGTCATCAATCCTGTGCACTATATCGTTAGCGAATGTCTCTCGTGCAGCAATGGTAGCGGCGCTGAGGGGTTGCCGCATTTGAATTTTGTATGGATAGAGGTGTAAACTCTTGTGCATGAGACGATACGTGGACGTTGGCGTCATTTGGACCGCAGCTGCAACACGGCGAACGGAAACCCGAGGCCTCTCTTGGATCACCTGCTGCACTAGCTGCGCGTTGCCCTCTGTGGTTGCCGTACGCGGTCGCCCTACCTTTCCAGCACGTTCATCCGTCACGTTCCCAGTCCGTTGAAATTTTTCAAACAGATCCTTTATTGTATCGCTCTTCGGTCCTTTGGTTACATTAAACCTCCGTTGAAAACTTCGTCTTGTTGCAACAACACTGTGTTCTAGGTGGTGGAATTCCAACACCAGAAAAATCCTCTGTTCTAAGGAATAAACCATGTTGTCTACAGCACACTTGCGCGTTGTGAACAGCACACGCTTACAGCAGAAAGACGACATACAGAATGGCGCACCCACAGACTGCGTTGTCTTCTATATCTTTCACATCACTTGCAGCGCCATCTGTTGTTGAAAATTGTAACTACTGTAATTTCTAAAGTTTGTCCGCCTGAAAATGTACTGTTGTCCCAAGCATATTGCAGCAAACGGTGTATTTCTATCGCTGCTCGTTTAGTTTTTATTGCCGTTTCAAATATACCGCTCATTTTTGAAACACCCTGTATGTAATTTATCGAAAATTGAGTGAACTGTTACATTTTAAACTTCATGTTTAAAGGAAACACAAATTTTATAGATAATGAGCTAAATTTTACCACAGTTTTTAATAGATTTGGAAAATTTTAGAGTTAACGAGTTTGTGTTCAATACGCATACCAAGTTTGAAAGTAATAGGATATTTATTTTGGATGTTACATGCACCTAAGTACAGAAATTTGTGTTTTGCGGAAAATGGCCGCTAGAATTTCTGCTTGTATTTGGCATTCATTTAGAACTGTCGAACTCCATAAGCAGGGTCTTTTTCATTTTCTAAATCAGTTTCCTTCCTTTTCACATTCCTATTATGCACTCTTCTTGATTTTGTTACCTCCAAAAATGATTTATCTGCCGTTCACTACACGCTCGCGCTCTATCGCCAACAAAGTTTTGATGCAGTTTACTCTGGGCTTAATTCATATTTTCTCTAAAACATATTTCCTGTTTTTCACACTATCATTAAAACATGAAACTGCATCATGAACACCAATAGCAAGTTTATTTCCTCCCACAAAAATAGTGTTTCGCGATCTTTACCAAACGTATTGGTTAAAATTTTCATTTGGGTTTTTGTACTGCCGTGAACACATTTCTTCAATAAGTTTTCATTTGCAAGGTCCCTGAATATGGGTTTGATGACTTCCATTACATTACTTGGTAGAGAATTCCTGTGATGATGTTCTACACCACCAACAATTGACCTATGTTAGCCACACCATGATTCAGTTCCTTTTGGCACTGCATCTTGGTACACTTATGACCAAATAACGTGCCTTATAATCTCTCAGGTATATGTGTTTTACAAATCAAACTAATCAGGAGGATTTGCGCTACAAAGTAGACGTATTTTTGAAAAGTAGATTTTTAAAATTTTTTACGTCCTCCCCCTTTAATAAGTCATGGCTCCAAACACGAATTCTTTACAGAATAATGGAAAACTGGTAGAGGCAGACCTCGGGGAAGATCAGTTTGGATTCTGGAGAAATGTGGGAACAAGCGATTCAATTTTGGCCCTACGACTTATATTAGTACTTCAAGGAAAGGCAAACATATATTTATAGTATTTGTGAACTTAGAGAAAACTTTTAACAATGTTGAGTACTCTCTTAGAAATTCTGAAGGTAGCGGAGGTAAAACACAAAGAGCAAACGGCTATATACAATTTGGGCAGAAACCAGAAGGCAGTTATAAGATTTTAGGGGCATGAAACGGAAGCAGTGGTTGAGAAGGGAGTGAGAATGGGTTGTAGCTTCTCCCCGATGTTATTCAATACGTATGCTGAACAAGCAGTCGAGGAGACTAAAGAAAACTCTGGAGAACTAATTAAAGTTCAGGAAGATGCAATACAAATTTTAAGGTTTGCCCATGATATTGCAATTCTGTCAGAAACAGCAAAGGACTTGGAAGAGCAGTTGAACGGAAGTGACAGTGTCTTGAAGGGAAGATATAAGATAAAAATCGACAAAAGCAAAACAAGTAAGTTTGTAGTCGAATGAAGTCAGGTGACTCTAAGGGATTTCGATTAGGAAACGAGAAACTTAAAGTAGGACATGAGTATTGCTATTTGGGCAGCGAGGTAACTAATGAGAACCGAAGTAAAGGATATGAAATGTTGACTGTCAATGGCTAGAAAAGCATTTCTGAAGAAGAGAAATTTGGTAAGATCTAATATAGGTTTCAGTGTTAAGAAGTCTTTTCTGAAGGTATTTGTCTGGAGTGTAACCATGTATGGAAGTGAAAAGTGGTGACTGGTGTTTAAACGTAAAAGAGATTATAAGCTTTTGAAATGTGGTACTACAGAAGAATACGGAAGATTATAAGGGTAGGTCACCTAACTAATGAGGAGGCACTGAACAGAATTGGGGAGCAAAGAAATTTGTGGCACTACCTGACTAGAAGACGGGATCAGTTGATAGGACACATACTGAGATTTCAGGGGAACAGCGATTTAGTATTGGACGGAAGTGTGGGGTGCCAAACTCATAGAGAATGAGCAAGAGATGAATACAGTAAACAGATCCAGAAAGATATACAGTAGTTATTCGGAGATGAAGAGACGCGCTCCAGATAGAGTAGCGTGGAGAGTTGAATCAAATCAGTCTTAGGACTGAAGACCACAACGACAACACCATGCGACGCAATCCCACGATTCGAGGAAACCATTTGTGTTGCCCCTCCTTGTGTTCATTCAATGTCCTCTGTTAATCTAAGCTGGCCCATCACGATCTGTATCCTAGGTTGGATGGCACGAGTGTTTTGTAAGCTCAATACTTTCTAGAGCGCATGAATTTTTCTGTTATCCTACCCATGAACCACGATCTGACACCATTCCCTTTCATTGCCATATAAATTATTACGCCCAGGTATTTGTAAGAGTTCACTGCTTTCATTACCGTCACTTTGATATTGTAATCGTAGGATACCACGATTTTTTCGTTTTGTGAAGTGCATAGCTTCATGTTAATGAACATTTGAAGCAAGCTACCTCTACATCTACGTGATTACTCTGCTATTCACAATAAAGTGCCTGGCAGAGGGGTTAATGAACAACATTCAAGCTGTCTCTCTACCGTTCCACTCTCGAACGGCACGAGGGAAAAATGAGCACTTAATTTTTTCTGTGCAAGCCCTGATTTATTTTATCGGGATGATCATTTCTCCCTATGTAGGTGGGTGCCAACAGAGTGTTTTTGCAATCGGAGAAGAAAACTGGTGATTAAAATTTCATGAGAAGATCCCGTCGCAACGAAAAACGCCTTTGTTTTAATGACTGCCACTTCAATTCACGTCTCATTTCTGTGACACCATCTCCCCTATTTCTCGCTAATACAAAACGAGCTGCCCTTCTTTGTACTTTTTCGATGTCATCCGTCAGTCCCACCTGATGCGCGGTCCACATCGCGCAACAGTGCTCCAGAATAGGGCGGACAAGCGTGGTGTAAGCAGTCTATATGTAGACCTGTTGCACCTTCTACGTGTTCTGCCAATGAATCGTAGTCTTTGGTTAGCTCTACCCATAATATTATCTATGTGATCGTTCCAATTTAGGTTATTTGTAATTGTAATCCCTAAGTATTTAGTTGAATTTACAGCCTTCAGATTTGCGTGACTTATCGCGTAATCGAAGTTTAGCTGATTTCTTTTAGTACTCATGTGAATAACTTCACACTTTTCGTTATTCAGGGTCAATTGCCATTTATCTCATCATACAGTTATCTTATCTAATTCATTTTGCAAGTCGTTTCGATCATCTGATGACTTCACAAGACCCTAAATGACAGCATCATGAGCAAACTATCTAAGACTGCTACTCTGATTGTCTCCTTTGTCGTTCATATACATCAGGAACAACACAGGGCCTGTAACACTTCACCGAGTGAGGTGGCGCAGTGGTTAGCACACTGGACTCGCATTCGGGAGGACAACGGTTCAATCCCGTCTCCGGCCATCCTGATTTAGGTTTTCCGTGATTTCCCTAAATCGCTTCAGGCAAATGCCGGGATGGTTCCTTTGAAAGGGCACGGCCGATTTCCTTCCCCATCCTTCCCTCACCCCGAGCTTGCGCTCCGTCTCTAATGACCTCGTTGTCGACGGGACGTTAAACAGTAATCTCCTCCTCCTCCTCCTGTAACACTTCCTTGGGGAACGCCGGATATTACATCTATTTTACTCGATGACTTTCCGTCTGTCTTTTTACACCTAGAAATCTTATCAAAATCTGCCTGAACATCTGTGCAGTTTTTTCTCAGACAGAACTCCACTACACATAACTGCTACATCTAGAAGACGTCTGGCGCTACTATTAATAGTCCACACATGGTCCAAGTATCCCGCTGCGTGCTTACTACTAAGAAATCCCCAATCCACTAACAAATTTCTGTTGCTATCCCATACAACAGTACTTACGGTACTGAGTCAAATCCTTTTCGGAAGTTAAGAAATAATGCACCTACCTGAATGCGTTGGTAAGTGACTTTTATGATGTGTTATGAGAAAAGCGCAAGGTACGTTTCACATGACCGATGTTTTCACAACGAATGCTGGTTGGCCTGGGTGAGACAGTTCTGTTCTAGGTACCTTATTACATTTCCGCTTTTAACCTCTTCAGTCCTGAGGTATCACATATACATCCAGTTTTAATTCTTTTCTCCGGCGTGTGAGCAGCTGAACAAATCCTGGCTTGTGGTTTCATGTACGGTCAACATCGCGCTTGGCACAGTTCACTCGTTCCTCCTTCTACCAAGACCCATGAGGTGGCAGCACTGCTTGTAAACTTTGGATTCTGCAACTACACGGCAAGTCTTGGCGAAAAATAGGTAAAGACGTATTTTTTTCTAATTACAAGTTTTTTCACGTGCTTCAAATACTTATTAAAGCTATACAGACATTCCCCAGTTAATAGCAAACTACAAATTGTTATTACTGATTTATAAGCTTTAGGCTTTTGGGTATCATCGGGATTCATTGCCGATTTTTTGTGTGTCAATTAAGTGCGTTTATGTATTTATTTATAGCCTGATTCCCAGGCTTAATTGCCATTTTCAGAAGTTGTTGTTGTTGTTGTGGTCTTCAGTCCTGAGACTGGTTTGATGCAGCTCTCCATGCTACTCTATCCTGTGCAAGCTTCTTCATCTCCCAGTACTTACTGCAACCTACATCCTTCTGAATCTGCTTAGTGTATTCATCTCTTGGTCTTCCTCTACGATTTTTACCTTCCACGCTGCCCTCCAATGCTAAATTTGTGATTCCTTGATGCCTCAAAACATGTCCTACCAACCGATCCCTTCTTCTAGTCAAGTTGTGCAACAAACTTCTCTTCTCCCCAATCCTATTCAATACCTCCTCATTAGTTGCGTGATCTACCCACCTTATCTTCAGCATTCTTCTGTAGCACCACATTTCGAAAGCTTCTATGCTCTTCTTGTCCAAACTAGTTATCGTCCATGTTTCACTTCCATACATGGCTACACTCCATACAAATACTTTCAGAAACGACTTCCTGACACTTAAATCTATACTCGAAGTTAACAAATTTCTCTTCTTCAGAAACGATTTCCTTGCCATTGCCAGTCTACATTTTATATCCTCTCTACTTCGACCATCATCAGTTATTTTACTCCCTAAATAGCAAAACTCCTTTACTACTTTAAGTGTCTCATTTCCTAATCTAATTCCCTCAGCATCACCCGATTTAATTTGACTACATTCCATTATCCTCGTTTTGCTTTTGTTGATATTCATCTTATATCCTGCATTCAAGACACTGTCCATTCCGTTCAACTGCTCTTCCAAGTCCTTTGCTGTCTCTAACAGAATTACAATGTCATCGGCGAACCTCAAAGTTTTTACTTCTTCTCCATGGATTTTAATACCTACTCCGAATTTTTCTTTTGTTCCCTTTACTGCTTGCTCGATATACAGATTGGATAACATCGGAGAGAGGCTACAACCCTGTCTCACTCTTTTCCCAACCCCTGCTTCTCTTTCGTGCCCCTCGACTCTTATGACTGCCATCTAATTTCTGTACAAATTGTAAATAGCCGTTCGCTCCCTGTATTTTTACCTGCCACCTTCAGAATTTGAAAGAGAGTATTCCAGTTAACATTGTCAAAAGCTTTCTCTAAGTCTACAAATGCTAGAAACGTAGATTTGCCTTTTCTTAATCTTTCTTCTAAGATAAGTCGTAAGGTTAGTATTGCCTCACGTGTTCCAACATTTCTACGGAATCCAAACTGATCTTCCCCGAGGTCGGCTTCTACCAGTTTTTCCATTCGTCTGTAAAGAATTCGCGTTAGTATTTTGCAGCTGTGACTTATTAAACTGATAGTTCGGTAATTTTTACATCTGTCAACACCTGCTTTCTTTGGGATTGGAATTATTATATTCTTCTTGATGTCTGAGGGTATTTCGCCTGTCTCATACATCTTGCTCACCAGATGGTAGAGATTTGTCATGACTGGCTCTCCCAAGGCCATCAGTAGTTCTAATGGAATGTTGTCTACTCCCGGGGACTTGTTTCGACTCAGGTCTTTCAGTGCTCTGTCAAACTCTTCACGCAGTACCTTATCTCCCATTTCGTCTTCATCTACATCCTCTTCCATTTCCATAATATTGTCCTCAAGTACATCGCCCTTGTATAAACCCTGTATATACTCCTTCCACCTTTCTGCCTTCCCTTCTTTGCTTAGAACTGGGTTGCCATCTGAGCTCTTGATATTCATACAAGTGGTTCTCTTCTCTCCAAAGGTCTCTTTAATTTTCCTGTAGGCAGTATCTATCTTACCCCTAGTGAGACAAGACTCTACATCCTTACATTTGTCCTCTAGCCATCCTTGCTTAGCCATTTTGCACTTCCTGTCGATCTCATTTTTGAGACGTTTGTATTCCTTTTTGCCTGCTTCATTTACTGCATTTTTATATTTTCTCCTTTCATGAATTAAATTCAGTATTTCTTCTGTTACCCAAGGATGTCTATTAGCCCTCGTCTTTTTACCTACTTGATCGTCTGATGCTACACTACTTCATCCCTCAGAGCTACCCACTCTTCTTCTACTATTTTTCCTTCCCCCATTCCTGTCAATTGTTCCCTTATGCTCTCCCTGAAACTCTGTACAACCTCTGGTTCTTTCAGTTTATCCAGGTCCCATCTCCTTAAATTCCCACCTTTTTGCAGTTTCTTTAGTTTCAATCTACAGGTCATAACCAATAGATTGTGGTCAGAACCCACATCTGCCCCTGGAAATGTCTTACAATTTAAAACCTGGTTCCTAAATCTCTGTCTTACCATTATATAATCTATCTGATACCTTTTAGTATCTCCAGGATTCTTCCAGGTATACAACCTTCTTCTATGATTCTTGAACCAAGTGTTAGCTATGATTAAGTTATGCTCCGTGCAAAATTCTACAAGGCGGCTTCCTCTTTCATTTCTTCCCCCCAATCCATATTCACCCACTATGTTTCCTTCTCTCCCTTTTCCTACTGACGAATTCCAGTCACCCATGACTATTAAATTTTCTTCTCCCTTCACTACCTGAAGAATTTCTTTTATCTCGTCATACATTTCATCTATTTCTTCATCATCTGCAGAGCTAGTTGGCATATAAACTTGTACTACTGTGGTAGGCATGGGCTTTGTGTCTATCTTGGCCACAATAATGCGTTCACTATGCTGTTTGTAGTAGCTAACCCGCACTCCAATTTTTTTATTCATTATTAAACCTACTCCTGCATTACCCCTATTTGATTTTGTATTTATAACCCTGTAATCCCCAGACCAAAAGGCTTGTTCCTCCTGTCACCGAACTTCACTAATTCCCACTATATCTAACTTTAACCTATTCATTTCCCTTCTTAAATTTTCTAACCTACCTGCCCGATTAAGGGATCCGACATTCCACGCTCCGATCCGTAGAACGGCAGTTTTCTTTCTCCTGATAACGATGTTCTCCTGAGTAGTCCCCGCCCGGAGATCCGAATGGGGGACTATTTTACCTCCGGAATATTTTACCCAAGAGGACGCCATCTTCATTTAATCATACAGTAAAGCTGCATGTCCTCGGGAAAAATTACGGCTGTAGTTTCCCCTTGCTTTCAGCCGTTCGCAGTACCAGCACAGCAAGGCCGTTTTGGTTAATGTTACAAGGCCTGATCAGTCAATCATCCAGACTGTTGCCCTTGCAACTACTGAAAAGGCTGCTGCCCCTCTTCAGGAACCACATGTTTGTCTGGCCTCTCAACAGATACCCCTCCGTTGTGGTTGCACCTACGGTACGGCCATCTGTATCGCTGAGGCACGCAAGCCTCCCCACCAACGGCAAGGTCCATGGTTCATGGGGGGTACAGGACGAAATTTCGGGCAGAAGGCTGCAGACGCCTTACCTTTGTACACTGTGATCAGTGCAAAGTGTTCCTTTGCTTCGTTTGTGACCGCAGTTGTTTTAAAACGTTCCACAAAAATAAAATAAAATTAGGGCAAGTAATGTTAACTTAGTACTGATCCTTGTGGTAATATCAGTGAAAGCTACAATCCCTTGGAAAACTTTGCTATCGTAACTTTGTTTAAATATTTTGAATAGTGTACCTAAAACTGTTGGAAGTTTTGATACCAAGGGTGTATTCTGACCTATGCTGAAATCTACTGCAAATATGAGGAATATATCCAATGTAAATGACATGAAGCACCGAAGATTCGCTTGTAAGTATCCTGCTTAAGTCCTGTTGTATCATGTTATATGATACCGTCTATAAGAAATTCACTTTGGCTTCAGAGATTTTTTCACGGTCATTCACCGTTAACTAGCATTAACACTAAGCAATTAACAAAACATTACTTAACTTGTGTTTTTAATATGAACTCGTCACTGAAGAGGTTAACATTTAGGAAAAGATGGACGTAAAAGATTTTGGACGGTAGCACTTCTGCAATCCTTCTAGACCATGCGTAGGCTCTTCAGCATATTATGTTTAAAACAGTGGCTGACTTAACTGAAAATGTATAGAACCTGACAGGAATTCCATCAGGCCCTGCAGGTTTGTTCAGTTTTTGCATGGTCCGTTGATTTTCGACAGCACTGGCACTAATATGTTGTAATAGTCTAAATTCCATTGAAATATTATTAAATTAAATTGCACTTGAGAGAGACAGTTGCAAATTATATAAAGTCATTAGGAACGTCAGCCTTGAGAACGTTAGGTGAATCATGGTTATTCAGATAACTTTACAAACTACATTTACTCATAAGAAGAGGTAGTAATAATTTGCCCTTTATCAATTACAAAATTCTCAGGGTCGTTACCAGGGTGTTTACATCGTGGTTGCTATGAGACAGACGGAAGTGGCAAACAGATTTGGATATGGGAGGGAGCTGTGGCGCATTTCCCCTGGCGAAGTCGACGGAGCGCTGGGCTCAGCTGGCCGTGTGGAGGGAGAAGCGGCTGGACCCAGTCTCCCATGGGATGCTGGAGGATGCCTCGTCTGTGACTGCTGCCGGCGTTCGATGATCGGCTCAGAAGCCCATCGCCAAGTACAGCTGTTGCCGTCTCGATCACAAGTGTCCCTCCAAGGCGATCTCTTTGCCTCTTACGCTCCTACGTCCCTTGTCGTTAACGCACATCAAAATGGTTCAAATGGCTCTGAGCGCTATGGGACTTAACTTCTGAGGTGATCAGCCCCCTAGAACTTAGAAATACTTAAACCTAACTAACCTAAGGACATCACACACATCCATGCCCAAGGCTAACGCACATCCAACGGGCTGCGTCTTATTCTTCTTCTGACCAATTGAATTATTGTTCACTATCACTATGAAACTTATTTGTACCACCCACAGCACCCAAATGCTCACGGTAAGAAAGGAGTACCACAAGCAGACACTCTGGGTAGATTTCTTTCATTGGCCAAGCTCCATGTCGCCATTTAGCAATACTTATCGTGTGTTCCATAAATCTGTCATCTCCACCTGCTCCTCTGGTAAAATCTCCCTCCACTTCAGTGCGATCTTTGCCACAAGCGGAAGCTAATTAGCCTTTTTATGGCAAGCATTCTGTCCCTTTGGCAACGGCCTTGCCGCACTGGTGACACAGGTTCCCGTCAAATTACCGAAGTTAAGCGCTGCCTGGCTTGGCTAGAACCTTGGTAGGTGACCGTCCAGTCTACGGAGCGCTGTTGGCAAGCGGGCTGCACTCAGCTCTTGTGAGGCAAACTGAGAGCTACTTGACCGAGAAGTAGCGGCTCCGGTCTCGTAAACTGACGACGGTCGGGAGAGCGCTGTATTGACCACAGCCCCTCCAAATCAGTATCCAGTGACGCCTGAGTGCTGAGGATGACGCGGCAGCCGGTTGGTACCGTTGGACCTTTAAGGCCTTTTCGGATGGAGTTCAGTTTATTCTTTGCCTCTGAAAACTTGATATCGCCCGTTTCATATTAGCGTCTTACACCCTGTGGAAGTGTTCAACTGTTGAAGCGGTAGGAGGCTGGCCAGAGAGTGGAAGGGTATAAGCAACAAAATGAGGTGTCTTTAAAAAACAGTTTTTTAAAAAACAATTGAAATCAATTCACTTAAAAGTACGACAATGAGAGGATCACAAACACAAGTAGTTAACAAGGAATTAAACCAAGAATAATAAATACATTGCTGAAGAACAAATAGCATGTGCCTTACCCAACAAAATTTAAATTCTGTATAATTGCGATGACAAGCAAGGAACGACAAATCAAACTGCTGCTAAATAGTTAATCGCCTTGTGGTAGATAAAGGAAACCAAATGACAAACTTTGCAGGTTCAAAATTCGCTTAAGACACAATCAACAGTATGTGTGTTCGGAAAGCTAAACTGCTTATCCGTACCAAATTCAAATGTGTGTGAAATCTTATGGGACTTAACTGCTAAGGTCATCAGTCCCTAAGCTTACGCACTACTTAACCTAAATTATCCTAATGACAAAAACACACACCCATGTCCGAGGGAGAACTCGAACCTCCGCCGGGACCAGCCGCACATTCCATGACTGCAGCGCCCTAGGCCGCTCGGCTAATCCCGAGCGGCTATTCGTACCAGATAGGGTTGATAGAAGACATAGAGAAGATCCAACGGAGAGCAGCGCGCTTCGTTACTGGATCCTTTATCAATTGCGAAAGAGTTACGGAGATGATAGATAGACTCCAGTGGAAGACTGCAAGAGAGACGCTCAGTAGCTCAGTACGGACTTTTGTTGAAGTTTCGAGAACATACCTTCACCGAGGAGTCAAGCAGAATACTGCTCCCTCCTACGTATATCTCGCAAAGACACCATGAGAATAAAATCAGAGAGATTAGAGCCCACACAGGGGCATACCGACAATATTTCTTTCCACGAACAATACGAGACTGGAATAGAAGGGAGAACCGATAGAGGCACCAAGCCGGCCGAAGTGGCCGTGCGGTTAAAGGCACTGCAGTCTGGAACCGCAAGACCGCTACGGTCGCAGGTTCGAATCCTGCCTCGGGCATGGATGTTTGTGATGTCCTTAGGTTAGTTAGGTTTAACTAGTTCTAAGTTCTAGGGGACTAATGACGTCAGCAGTTGAGTCCCATAGTGCTCAGAGCCATTTGAACCATTTGATAGAGGCACCCTCTTACGAAAACACCCTTATGTACGAGTGTGTCCGCTCACATGTGGGGTCTCACAGCTCACAAGGGACGTCTCCCGGCTCGAACAGGAATTTGTATTTAAGTATTTATACTCAGACCCATCTCACATTTCTAACGACGCCTGCGATGGCAGGTGATTGTGCTGCTCTGCGTTTGTACAGAACAGTCTTGGAGGTGGAGGGATTAAAACAACAGTCAGTTACCTCACCAACTATTTTACGTGTTTAGTATAGTGTGTCACTATTATCGTACATACGTTGTAAAAGTGAACGAAAACATTAATGCTTCGAACGTTTTTAATATTGTGGCATTCAAGCTAAGAAGACGTTACTAAGGAAAGTCGGTGTAGGGCAGAATGATGACACTTTCGCAATATTCATTTAATTGCTCAACTGAAGTTACACGGCATACGACAGTGGATAAACAAAACGTATTTATAGTCGATAACGCGACTAGTAGTATTCAAAATTGTAGTGCCAGTGGCAGTGGGGAAAAAAGTACTCCTCAAAGACAAGCTTACAGCTCTGGTGACTATGAACCTTCATCAGGAAATACATCCAATACTGGAAGTATTTTTAAAAAAAATTAGAAAAACATCTCGGACGTGTTTGTTTGAGATGATTATCGTACACCTCCACGTTAAGTTGCCACCTACAGCTGGTTACTGAAGAGACCACCATCAGTAAAGACATCGAACAGCAGAGTAATATTTGATTATGTAGAGAAAGAAATAGGACGTAAAGAACATTCATTTCTAGGAAAAGACGTAGTCACCTGGAGCAAAAACAACATGTTCTGTGTCACGTAGATATAGCCAAAATTGAAGGAAAATGTGTGCATTAGTGGCACCTGAAATCTTGGGGAATGGAAAAAGCATGAGAAATTGGGTACACAAAGTTCAAATGTTATGTAGGTGTCATAGCATGTCTCAAGACAAAATACAGAATGTGACGTAGACACATAACTGGTTTCATGACAGCCGGAGATGTTGTGGAAGACCAGTTTTGACAACGAAGTAAACCAGGAAGCTGCATGTACCATGATACAACCACTCTACATTTGGAACACTAATCAAAGTGGTTTTAATTATAAGCAAACCTATGTTGCTACACTATCTATAGAAGGGAAAAATGTCAACAGTTGTCTTGGTCCATTCTACAGCCAATAAAAAGCGGCAGGGTACAATCCTCCGGCATATATTGCTGAATTCAAGAATAATTATTCAAGTGGAAATTGATTTTGCAGCTCAAGAATATGGTCCTCAGAATTGTCCAGATATTGTTTTCCCCAAATATGCCTACTGAGGTTCTGCTCATTGTTTCATGCATTCTGTTGAAAAAGCTCATCTACATTTTTTAAAGTCCGATAGTTGAAAACTAAGAGTAACGCAATAGAATGCTCTCACCATTCTAATCACAGCCGTACGTAAGGCTTAAAAATGCAATTAGAACACCGAAATCCTGTTCGAGCGGAGACATGTCCCTTGTCAGAGTGCTCTCGTCTCTAGCGGCGGCCAGAGGGAAAGCTAGCGTGAGTAGAATCGATCTCACTAAAAATATCAGACGCGCACGGCACCTTGTCTCCTCAACTCCATGATCTGATAGCACGTCCTTTCTACTTAACTGAACAGAGAAATCATTCTGGGTGCGATAGCGTTGATATCCCGGTAAGGGGACTGGGGTCTCTCTTTTGTCCATCGGCTGCCTGCCTCCGAAAGCGGCCAGGTACCAGGGGTGGCCATACTGCTGCCCTCACGTCCATTTCAATGTATATTGCTCACCTTTTCTGTCGTAACATGATACTGAGACAATGCCCATTAATTTTCCTTTGTAGTGGGACATTTTAAAACGAAGTTTAGCGTTCCTGTTTTGACTACAGCGCCATCAGTTTCATTTCCTGCGTTATCTGTGACTGAACATGAACCTAGGCGCAGCTGATTGCCTTTGCATATGACCAGAAATTGTGAATTCTCTTGATAATATTCTACTCTTGTACTTACTGCAGGTTTCATGCAAAGATTATTCTTTCGAATCATATTTACAGAAACTGAACACCGTTAACTGTGGCTCCCCATTGTGATCTGTTCCACTAGGTACGAATGTATTCAGTGTTTGTTCAACAATTCTTCTGAACGAAAGCCACAGTTTCTCTACATATTTCTGTTGAAAGCTTAATACTTCTAGACGTTCCCTGAAATATGACGTTACTGGTTCTTTATCTAGTCTGCACAATGTACATGTTTTGCTACTTGTTTTATTTTCCCTTTGCACGTCTGTAATCATTGCTGCTACGGCTGCCTCACAACCAGTCATACTAGTTTCAGTGGTTACATCATCACGTGTCTCTGTTCTCATTAGATCCTATTTCTTTCCATTCTGAATGTGCTTACGAATTATCTTCTGTAGATAATTTCCTGAGGCATTTAGTGTTTGCTCAGAAATAAACAATTCTGGTAAAATACACATTATCTCCTTTTACATCTTCCGCTGGTAATCTTAATCTTCCATTCTATATGTAATAAATATGTACAACATTCTACCTCCCTGAGTAAGAGTTCAAGAAACTTAATGTTCTACATTTAGCATAGGAGTCGATGTATCATAGTTAGTTATACAACATGAAATATGAGAACCGCATAAAAGTTGACGACTTGACGACACATAATTTAGTCAATTCTCTTATCATTTATGTCAACGGAAAACTTTAGCAGAGAATTAAGTGTTTGAAATTTTATAACTTCCACGGAGAAAAAGGTACTTATGCGAACAGAAAATGATGTTCAAAATAGAAATAACATATGAAGAGAAAGATAGTAGAGAATTACGCCTACTAATGTGATGGCGATAGTTTCAGACAAGCATTATTTCGAACATTGTAGAATGCGAACAAATGATCAAATATGTTGACGACAACTGCAAAGGGATGTGATAAGATACAATGAGAAATTGGTAGACGTAAGAATCAAAAACAATGAAAGCTTTAATGAAACGAAAGGCATACAAGTGAGTAGACAGGATATTTTATCGTTTGAGATGAGAGAGGATGCAGTAACTTACAGAACTAGGAAAAGTGCACAAGAATTCCAACGTTCCTGTAAATTGCAGATAATAACGAAAACAGTGATACACCGGAGGTAATGGCGGACTAGGTGTTTAAAGCAAATTGAGGTATGACGTAAGTAAATCCGCCTGGAGAACATTACAAAGGAAAATAGCGAAATTAAACTTGCAGAATTATTGCTATAGCGTTTTAGAAATAAAACAGTAAATCCAACCTGTGTGAGTTAACGAGCATTTCGCTCTCATTTAAGTATAAGGCCGAAACAGTCAGCCTTCAGAAATTGTGAAACGAACCCTGTCATCCAGGGCCGTTTACCTCAAAGAGCGCAGATTCCCCACGAGATGGGGAAGTTCACAGGCGCTATTGTGCTGTAGCGTGCGAGTGAGACAGACGAGAAGTCAGACGAGAACCTACGTCATAGGGAAACCCAGGGAAGAACAGGAGCATTATATATGGCGGACCCAAGGTCGGCCATAAAGGGAATCATTTATGAAAACTATTTAATTCTGTAGTAATTCAGGGAATCAAGACACAGTAATTTTACTCTGCCATCCACCATAAATTTCCATGGTGATCCCTTTAAAACGTGGATACTGACCATATCCATAATAGTTTAGGATTTACTGTTAAAGTATAATTAAAAAGTTTTGTAACAAAGACCCGAATGCTAACATCTGGAAGCTTTGGTCAATCTTAACGATCGATATTTCATAAAGAAGAGCATCATTAAAACGACATACGTTGTAAGTACCAACTCTGTAACTTTATTTGCCTAAAATACATGGTAAATTTCAATTATCAGTTGTTTCAGTTAAGCATCAAATCACTATTTACTCCACAAAAAACACATTGAACTATGACAGCATGACACCTTATTGAATCATCAGGTAACAGAATATTTGTTGTAAAGTTTAATGCATTATAGTTTCTATTGTTCTGTATTAATTTATCAGGAAGCACATTGGTGCAAGGCTACTGGCTCTGACATTCAAAGTTAAGAAGGAAATTGAATTGCAAAGAAAAGAAATGATTTCGTAAATCGTCGCAGAAACAAACTGGTTTACGGTATGAACATCGTGAGGTAGGCAATCAACAATTTCAGAAATGAGATGTATACGAACCCTTTCCTAGGAACAACTGAATTTGAGGAGATTTTTGATCCACAATTGCAAAAAAAGGGGTAGCAGCAAGGCCTTAGACACAAGACACTGTTTCAGTCTACGTTAGTATCTTCTTCCTCGCTGTAACGGGAGACGGAAAGTAATTTTTATACATGTTCTGCCAATGTTGTTTCACTCTTTGAGTAGGTACGCCTCTCGAAAGAACTATTAGTGTTAGAACAGTGAATTTTTCATTGACTACATATAACATACATGCCAGCATCTGTGAGTAAAAATGAACAAAATATATGTTTCTAGAATGAGATTTTCACTCTGCAGCGGAGTGTGCGCTGATATGAAACTTCCTGGCAGATTAAAACTATGTGCCCGACCGAGACTCGAACTCGGGACCTTTGCCTTTCGCGGGCAAGTGCTCTACCAACTGAGCTATCGAAGCACGACTCACGCCTCGTACTCACAGCTGTACTTCTCCCAGTACCTCGTCTCCTACCTTCCAAACTTTACAGAAGCTCTCCTGCGAACCTTGCAGAACTACCACTCCTGAAAGAAAGGATATTGCGGAGACATGGCTTAGCCACAGCCTGGGGGATGTTTCCAGAATGAGATTTTCACTCTGCAGCGGAGTGTGCGCTGATATGAAACTTCCTGGCAGATTAAAACTGTGTGCCCGACCGAGACTCGAACTCGGGACCTTTGCCTTTCGCGGGCAAGTGCTCTACTTCCCCGCGAAAGGCAAAGGTCCCGAGTTCGAGTCTCGGTCGGGCACACAGTTTTAATCTGCCAGGAAGTTTCAAAATATATGTTATGGATTTAAAGGATTTTTTCAATCTTTCACTAATAAAAATTCACTTTCCTTCCAAAGACAGAGTTTCCACGTTTATTTAAATTTTATTTTCTTCCCATGAAGACATTTCTTCAACAAAGTATCTTTACAAAGATTTCATTCACTATTGCGGCAGGCAAAGAATGTATGCATTCATATGTAGCACTTCTCCTGCGCATGCACCAAGCGTCAGGATCATTTGGGCAAATAAAATGCTGATCATTTTTATTTGTGTAAATGTTATGGAAAAAATAGCCCATTCAACTTCCTTTATGTTTTCTAAATTCCCAACATTTCTGCTTATGGCCAAGCCACAATCATTCAGTAATCTATTTCAACAAATATTCAGGTGACCTTTATCAATTATCTTCTTCCCATCTTCCAGTACTACTTTTTATATTTCTTTTAATAATGTTGTAAACTTGGATTCGATTTTATTCTGCACATACAAAATTGTGAAACTCGATCCAAAGGATTTTCTCCACATACGCGTAAGGTTTGCTGTCACTGTCCCCTAAATACAGTGTGTATCTGACACCTCTATTTGCCAGTGAACGACTAAAAATTATGAGAACTCCTACTACTTCCGTCCCACCACTTGGACCAGTATAATTCTTCTAACAGTTGTGTTCATCCTCTTTCTCAGTTTCACTGCCGCAAGTTATATTTTAGTTACTTAGAATCTCTACATCAATTACCTTGCCAGCATCAAATGATGTAGCCGTAACAACACCATTGAATGAAGTGTGTCCAAGTTGCTGCCAGCTGCCATCGAAACATGGGATCACTTTCCTTGAGTATATATTCTACTGCTTCTTTCATTGCGAGATTACAGACTTCAGCAACAGCAGTACCAATATTTTCATTATAAGTCACAAATTTGCAGGTGAATTTGGAGTGTCAAGCACGTACAAAACATTTTGGTTGCCTCCATGTCTTTACCATTTGATCTGAGAGCATAAAGTAGCCTTGTGATATTCTCATAGAAATTATTATATTTCATTTGGGGCGTTGTTTTAGCAGCAAGTGGTTCACACTCTGCACATTTCAATGTCAGTTTTGACTCACTCCCTTTGTGAAGACACTGAATTTCTCCCAAATATATGTCAACACCACGTATTATACCCACAGTATTTTTGAAAATAAAACCACAGCGTATGCTGAGGTTCACCACAATATTTCATCCCCAGAAGCTGTCTGCGAGGAAACGGATTGAGGACACTGCAGTTTCTTTCTTGAGGTACTGATTTTCCTTACATATGAATTCTTGGTTCCTTTTGACCCAACAACTTAATTGACCTTTACGCTTTTATTCCCTCTGAATTTTATTTTAGGCTAGAATTTCTTTATTCGTTGCATTTTTATGAAGACGTTACGGAAACAGAGTAAACATAAAAGTAAACATAAATCAATACATACTTCACTCGCAACGAATTTCAATAAGAACAAACAATAGTTTTTGAAAATTAATGTAGCACCTTTATTGAAGTACATAGAGGGCGGAACATTGACGGTAAAATTCACGAGGTGTAGCAGAGTTAAAGTCATTCAATTTCCTCGACCACTTGTTTGAAACAATTACAAGTGTCACCAAACAGAAGAGCTGCACAAGCTCCAATTGCTTTAAAACAATGAAGCCGTTTGGTATTCCAGGTTGCGTGCCCTTTCAAAATGGAAGTGTTGTAGGGCTGCAATTGTTTCCAGTAACTACAAATGGTGTAGCGGATAATGTCAGAAGCTCAACAGTGGTGTTGTCCGTAGGACCTGGGCCACAGAATATGGAAGATTTATGGAATTGGGTCTGCGAACTCAATAATGTCCTAGGCATTAGAATAAAACAAGTTACCACTCGCACAAGTTTCCGCACAGTTGCCGCATGTTTTCTACAAACAGACGATGTGGTCCCGTAACGTCAAGCGGGTTGATGCACTGGCTGCTGTGAGCCAGAAAGCTGGCGCTTTGAAGGCCGGACTTTCAGAAAGCCATTACTCTCTACAGAGCTAGTAAAGAGGTAAAATGTCGGCGTACGCTTTATCAACCAAAGACTGATATTATATCCAGTGGATTCCGATTGCCGGGCGGAGTGGCCGTACGGTTCTAGGCGCTACAGTCTGGAGCTGAGTGACCGCTACGGTCGCAGGTTCGAATCCTGCCTCGGGCATGGATATGTGTGATGTCCTTAGGTTAGTTAGGTTTAATTAGTTCTAGGTTGGTTGGTTGGTTGTTTTTGGGGAAGGAGACCAGACAGCGAGGTCATCGGTCTCATCGGATTAGGGAAGGACGGGGAAGGAAGTCGGCCGTGCCCTTTGAAAGGAACCATCCCGGCATTTGCCTGGAGCGATTTAGGGAAATCACGTAAAACCTAAATCAGGATGGCCGGACGTGGGATTGAACCGTCGTCCTCCCGAATGCGAGTCCAGTGTCTAACCACTGCGTCACCTCGCTCGGTTAGTTCTAGGTTCTAGGCGACTGATGACCTCAGAAGTTAAGTCGCATAGTGCTCAGAGCCATTTGAACCATTTGATTCCGATTGTTACTGGCTATTCATTTATAAGAGTTCTGAGCATTTTCATATATGTCAGGCATTCTTAATTATTGTATGTAGTGTTGGAATTACAAGATGTATTGGAATGGAATATTATTCAGTGGTAGTCCTAAACGTTGTGTACATTTTAGACATAGTTTGTTGCTGTATCAGTCTGGGTTTTTTTATTTGTTTTCGTAGGGTCCAAAGAATTGTTATTCTTCATTTTCAGTGTACGCAGACTGTCTTAGATAGTGCCTGAATTTGCTTCAGAGCGATGAACAAAATGTTACAACTGGATTTTCTGTACTTTCCTACATTGCATGATTATCAACATTACGCGGAGTACAAAATACATTCTATCCTGCTGAATCATTCCAGTCAAAAGCTTTTTGAATAAACTAGTCATGGCGTTTTCCCCATTTCAATTAACAAACAGTAAATTTCTGCTCCCTCCCGCCATTCGCTCCTACTCCCATCTATAAGCTCGGCCTCCTAAACTGTGCAGGACGGTATTGTCTTTAAGGTTACAGACTACATGGAATTTCTGTTTGACGTGATGAATGACAGATTGCTCTGAATATGGAGAAATGTAATTCGATGCGAGTGAGTAGGAATAACAGTCCTATAACGTTCGAATACAGCATCAGTGTAGTGCTGATTGATACAGTCACAACGATTAATTATCGAGGCGTAACATATCTAGGCTTAACGCTGGAAAGCGACATGAAATGGGAAGAGCACGCAAGGTTGGTTGTAGGGAAGTCGAATGGTCGACTTTGGCTCATTGGAAGGATTCCACGGAAGGATAGCTTACCTGTAAATGAGACCGCATACAAAACACTAATGAAATCCAATCTTGAGCACTGATGGAGTGTTTCGACATCTCTTCCAGATCGGGGTAAAAGAAGACAAGGAAGCGCTTTGGAGGCGCAGTGTTACATTTGTTACCAGTAGACTCGATGAACACGACACTGCTACGGAAATGCTCCGTAAATGCATCGGCGAATCCCTGGAGTAATGAAGTCGTTTTTTTCTGCCAAGAATAATTGAGAAATTTTAGAGAACCAGCATATGCTACAGACTGCAGAACGATCCTACTGCACCAACGTACACCTGGCTTAAGGACTGCGAAGGTCTCCTACGGAAGCACAGAGGCAATTGAGTTTCGTTCGCTTCAGTTGCGGGAGAACAGAGTAGGGAGGAAACTACATTGTTGTAGAACCCTTTTCAACTCTATGATGTATATAAGCAAGCAGAAGCGACGAATGAAAATTTTCTAACATAGCTGGGACTCGAACCCGGGTCTGCTGCTGTTCAAGTTTAAGGGGCAATCCCAAGCGGGCTGAGGTATGAATGGGAATTTGTATTGAGGAGGGAGGCGTGCTAGGGTTGTCCGTGCAGTGGTGCAAAGGCATTGAGCCAGGGTGGCGTAGCGGTTAGGGCGGTGACCTGGATACCCAGATCCGTATCCGTGCCTTGTTACAAATTCTCATTCGACGCTTCAGTCTGCGTATACAAGATGAATCTTATTAACATTTAAAAACTCCCGAAGCGACGTAGATGGCGCTAAGACAAGTAATTTAATATAAGACACATTGGACTGCAAATGTCAGGAAATACCCCAGAGGTGGATGACAAATGTTGAACATATGACATCACCAGATGACGTATCTCGCCGCACGAGAACTGGTTGTGCTTGTCAATGCTACTCTCCAGCTAGGAGGCAGTGCTACACATCGCTCTGCTAGCATATTCTGTTTTCGTTCTTGCATTACCTTTCGTCATATGGTAGTGCTCGCAAATAGCAACAAAGCAAAAAACGTTTCATACGTTAGATGTTGTCTGATAATTAATCTTGATTTCAGATCATGTCTGACCACTGCATAACCTTCCCTCAATACATGTTTTGCCTTCAGCGTTTATTTACGTGCTGATTCCCTGTTTCCCGCATTTGACAATCCACAGTAGCAAACGCTACATGAGAAGGTAAAGTACGCTGTGAGAAACGTTCTGCGTAAATACCGCTCGCCGCAGGCGGATTGTAATTAACAGTACAATAAAATAGATGCATGTCTGCAAGCTTGTTAAATGTAAACCGATTCACTGTAATTTTGTATTACTACTACCGCGAGTGCTACCGTATCACACTAGATAATACAAGAACGAAAACAGGTAGCCTAGAGGAACGATGTGTCGCAGTCCCCCCTACCGGCGGTGGTAGAATCGACAGGGCCAACCGCTTCCTGTGCTGCGAGGTACGTCATCTGATGACGTCGCATGGTTAACATTTGTCATCCACTTTTGGGATGTTTCCCAGCATTCGCGGTCCCATGTGTATGCTATTAAATGACTTGTCTCAGCGCCATCTACCTCACTTCGGAATTTTTTAATTATTGATAAGGATAACGCTGTACACAGGATAGGGAATGTCCGGCAGTAGTCGATGATAACCTTTCCAATGTACCGAATAATGACTTGCGAACTATGTGTTATATAAATATATATGTATGAAAAGACCGAAAAGCCCCTCATATTAAAGCCGACTATCTACGATTGGCAAACCTACAGAAGCAGCAGGCCCTGGTAATCTACCCTGAACTTAAATAAGTGTAACATATTCCGCACACATAGTAAAAGAAATCCACTACTGTACAGATACACTGTTGATAACAAACAGCTGGAGATAGCGTCTGCCGTAAAATATCTAGACTTAACTATCCAGGGCGACCTTACGTAGAATGACAATATAACACGGACTCAGATTCATCGGAAGAATCTTAAAGAAATGTAACTCATCCACTGAAGAAGTGTCTTATAAGGCGCTTATTCGCCCGAGTCTTGAGTATTGTTCATCTATCTGGGATCCCTATCAGGTAGGGCTGATAGAGGAGATACGGAAGATCCAGCGAAGAGCGCCGCTTTTTGTCACGGGATCGTGCAGCTGGCGAGAGACCGTTACGGAGATGCTAAACAAACTCCACTAGGAGACGTTACAAGAGAGTTGTTGTGGATCACCGAGAGATTTACTACTGAAATTTCGAGACAGCACTTTTCAGAAGGAGTCGGGCAACATATTACTTCCCTTTACGTTCGTCTCGCGTATTGACCATAAGGGGAAAGTTCCAGAAATTAGAGCCAATACAGAGGCTTACCGACAATCATTCTTCCCACGCACCATTCGAGAGTGGAACGGGGTTGGAGGGATCAGATAGTGGTACCGAAAGTACCCTCCAACGGCCACCATTAGGTGGCTTGCGGAGTACAGTGTAGATGTAGATGAAGCAGCAGGTTTGGGTGAAGCTGAAAAAAGTAGTGAATGAGAAAGTGTAGAAGATTCCATGTGGAATCAGATGTGCCCAGCGACTGTATTTATTTCAAGTAGCAAAGCGTACAGCATTCTGTCGCCAATAATCCATGTTTCGATCACTGTGTGGTCATCCTCAGTGCAGTAACAGTAGGTTAAAAGATTAAAACTACTTATATATATTCGTAGTCCAAACTGGAATATTCATATATTACAGTGAAGATGGCCACACAGTCACCGAAATCTAGATTTGTAATAAGCACTATTTGCGAATAATTTCCGTACGCTTTACTTCCTGAGTTACAGAAGAATCATTTATAATGCAGTATGTGTGAAGTGTAGACAATGAATCTTCGTAGTCCGAGCTCGAGTTTCTCTGATTTTACACTCATGATCAATTCGTAGAATGTACTTCGCTGAAGTAATATGTTACCTGACATTTCTTGGAAGGTACGCTCTTCGAATTTAGCCTGATCGCCATGCACAATGTATCTCTAGTAGCATCTGCAAATGATGGTTGATGCGCAGCTCCGTGACGCTATGACGCTTAAAGAATCTGCACCGCTGTTCTGGAATACTCATACCATCCTCTATTAATCCTAACTAGTAGGAGGTGGACTGCTGAGAACTACGCCTTTTGTGAGGAAATTACATTTTATTGCAATTTTTTCAGTGAAAGCCTGATATACGGCTTTCTTATCACTGGTTTTATGTGGTTCTTCGAGCTAAGGTCACTCCAGGTTTACTCCCTGATAATTTACGGCTATCGTTGTTTCCAGTGTAATGGTTACAGCAATCCTGACACCATTATTGGCCAGAACGCTCGCTTCTGGTCAAGAATGGCGCGTGTGGGAACTGTGGGCTGTGTTCCACTAGCTCCACAGCGAGCGCTGAGTCAGTAGAAATCATTCAGCATGAACGTCCTTCATTCAGCATGACGTCCGTGCAAGACGTCGACGTCGGCGATCCGGCGGCAAGTTCTGCTAACGGCAGAGCGGCGAGCATTTAGGATCGCTCTGGCCAGCTGTGTGACATCATGTAGAGTCACGTAGAGTACTAGGGGAGTGCAGCGTTGTGCCACGGCACGGGGAAACCTATCCCACGGCTACCGTACGTTACTGTATTGTCGAAAGCTACTTCAAAAATGGTTCAAATGGCTCTGAGTGCTATGGGACTTAACATCTGAGGTCATCAGTCCCCTAGAACATATGAGGTCATCAGTCCCCTTGACTTAGAACTACTTAAACCTAACTAACCTAAGGACATCACACACATCCATGCCGAAGGCAGGATTCGAACCTGCAACGGTTGCAACAAAGCGGTTCAGGACTGAAGCGCCTAGAACCGCTCCGCTTCAGCGGCCGGCCTCGAAAGCTGCTTCAGCTGCATTTCGCCAGTCTTCCACAATATTTCACATGCGGTTCGCCTGAACGCCCCTGAACTGGTTGCGAATTCTGGTCTGCGGTTGATACTGTGACACCAGTGATTAACCCCCAAGAGTGTATGCTAATATCTCTCACAACCTATTTATGTGAAACACTGTAGTTATATTTATTTTATGTCAATTGTCAGCTGCTAGTGTCTTCATCAGCAACTGTCGATCCTCTGTCTACGATTTTCTGCTGTTGCAGCTATTCGATATCCGCAAGATGTCCAAAAACGTTGTGACAAGCTTCTAGCGGCTGTAGATGGTGTCTTGAGGAACAAATCGATATGGACTCATAACCGGAAACGTAATTTGGGACACTTTTTTCATCAGTCTTCTGACTGCTTCGAAACGCCCCGGGCACGCCAAAAATACCTCTCCAGTGCCAACCTCTTCATGTCACAATAGCATCTACGTCCTCAGTTGTTTGCTGGATGTACTCCAATTTCTGTTTCCGTCTACAGTTTTTAGCATCCCTCTAGTGTCATGCAAGTTATTCCGTGATACCTTAACAGATGTCCTACCACCCTGTGCCTTCTTCTTGTCAGTGGTTTCGATACGTCCCCTTCCTCGTCGAATCTCTGGGGAACCTCCTCATTCCTTATCTTGTCAGTCTACCTACTTATCAATATTCTTCTGTAACACAACATCTCAAAGACTTCGAGTCTCTTCCTTTCCGGTTTCCCCACAGTCCACGTTTCATTACCATAGAATGCTGTGCTCCAAACGCACATTCTCAGATACTTCTTCCTCAAGTTAAGTCCTATACTTGACATTACCGGACTTGTCTTGGCCTGGAATGCCCTTTCTGCCAGTGCTAGTCTGCTTTTAGCGTCGTCCTTGCTCGTCCATCATTGGTTATTTTTCTACCTAGGAAGCAGAATTTCTCAACTTCATCTACTTCGTGATCACCAATCCTGATGTTAAGTTTCTCGCTGTTCTCATTTCTGTTACTTCTCATAATTTTCTTCTTTCTTAGATTTACTCTCAATCCACATTCTTTACTCAGACTGTTCATACCAATCAGCAGATCATGTAATTCTTCTTCATTCTCACAGAGGATGGCAACGTCATCTGCTATTTTATCATTGTTATCCCTTCAATCTGAATTTTAATTTCACTCTTTTACTTCCGTCATTGCTTCTTCGATACGTAGATTGATCAGCAGGGGCGGCAGACAGCACCCTGTCGCATACCCTTTTCAATTCGAGAACTTGGTTTTTAGTCCTCCACTATTATATATAAGCATAAACCGTGAAAAGTTTCTGAGAATTTATGAAACTACCCACTAGAACATTTATATGTATCATGAACAAAACGGCCTGTACCACCCTCTCGAGGAATTCTCTAAGTTACTATCTGTTAAAAACGACCTGATAAATTCTGTGGCCGTGCGGTTAAAGGCGCTGCAGCCTGGAACCGCAAGACCGCTACGGTCGCAGGTTCGAATCCTGCCTCGGGCATGGATGTTTGTGATGTCCTTAGGTTAGTTAGGTTTAACTACTTCTAAGTTTTAGGGGACTAATGACCTCAGCCGTTGAGTCCCATAGTGCTCAGAGCCATTTGAACCATTTTTTTTTAACCACAAATTCTGTCTGCTGGATAGTCCTGAATGATACGATATTCTGTAATCTCGTGTGTTGTTCACTGGATAACAGTGCAGAAATATATCAAATGCATTCAAGTCGAGGCATAAGGAAACAATGTTGTAACGCAATCTGCGGTCTTCTGAATTTCTTGGATGGTCATAGCAAGCGCAGTTTAATAAAACCGCTGTTCGCGAGATGCATGCTCATTCCCATGGAGCGGGTTCCACACTCGTGTATAAAACCTGTTCCTTCTTTCTGTGATAGATTGAAATCGACGTTGTAGGCCCGTAAATATGCGCATCAAAGCAAAGTAGTCATATTGAAAAACATCAGTGCACTACACGATATTTGATCTTTGAACATCCTTCGTCGTTCCAGCGACCTACAATAAAATTATGTTATAAGGGGAGCATATCCTTTAGCATTATCTATGCAGAACCCTACAGTAATCTTATTGGTTCACTTGCCTTTCCTGTCTTGTGCTATTTTAGATAATTATCTACGCTCACATCGCTTATCTCAGTACTGATTTTAGTATTCGTGCGAAGACTGGAACGTAGAATCGTAGCAATAGGAATAGCCAAATCGAAACAACTGATTCATTCGGTTGTTGAAAAAAAAAAATCGGCTCATTTGGTTACATTTTTACGTATCAGCTAAATTATTCATTCATTCCTGTGAGTGAAAACTGTCTATGGGAGCAACTGAATAAAAACAGTCCATTCAGTCCATGCAGTTCTATAGATCCGTTGGACTATTCATTCGTCGTTTTCAAGTGATTTTGTCAGCTGAACGGCGCATTCATTCTTTCAACTGAAACCACTCCCTAGTGCATTAGCTGATTGAGTTATCCGTTCATTCTGAGTACAACCATTCTGTAGTAGTTTCATTAGTGCTAAAGCATTTATGTACAACCGGAAAACACATAACCCGGACGGTGGCCCTGTCCCTGGGGCTTGTAAAGGTTTCTCAAGCTGCATGCTAACTTAAAACAATCATTATAAATACTTATTTATAGACCATTCAGACTAATTTTTCTTTTCATCATTTAGGACTGATTAATACGCTGCTGTTGATTAACGTTATCAACACTTAACTAATGAAGCTGATCTACGATCGGGCATAAAGTTCAACACATAAGTTCCCTTCAGGGTACGTGAAGAAGAAAAGAATATTGCCAAATATTAACGTTTTACTGAAAACAAGTGATGATGTCTAACATTTAAACATTCGTTTGAATCTAGCACTTAAACATTTATTCGCTCATTTATTTGTGTCTAAGGTGAATATATTGTGCAGAAAATTACGTTACCAGATAAGTACATACAGATCATACCCGCGCACGCATAACTGTTTCCATTTTACAGCGTTCGAAGAGTAGCGGGTCTAGCATTCCACTAGCATGAAGAAGAACTATTCATCTTCACACATTGGTAAATCAGTTCCACAGTTAAGTCTGACTCTAGCCGTCAGTGTAAACCGCTTGCAACCACATTCGCAACCGCTGGTAATGACAACAGACGTCGCCTGATTCCCACGGCATTGAATTCTGAGAGGAAACGTTCGATCGTGTTGGCACTGCTGAATAATTATTTTTGAGTGCACTCTGTCACCGCCTGTCGTCACTGTTATTTTCGTTCAGATATCTGTTTATTACTGAGTGGCAATGAATAGCTTTTTATACAGTTTGTCGCCCATGTTTATCAATAGAGTTTACTTGATAGTGAACTTCGTTTCTGCATCAAATTGTCGAAACTTTCAACGATGGACGAATGCAGGAAATAATATGACAGGATAAAAACTGGTTCTCAAAATAAATTTAATGCGATAAACAAAATCAGCAAGGAAGCTTTCTTTATTTGAACTTCTTTAGTTAAAGGGAATCAGAGAAAATCAACGAATTACGACAAATGTTTCTCGCGAAGAATTACTTACGATAAGTGATAGTACATGTTGAAAAAGCATTAAATAATAAAAATATTGTCTTACATGCATTTACGGAAAACGACTTATTGGGTGAAAATAAGCGAGAGGGAGGGAATTTCACTGAACTTAAATAAAAAAGTAATTGTCATTTTCTCTCCTGTGGACAGCGCGTTGTCGAAGTACTGACCGTGTGAACGGAGAGGTATGCTTGATCGCTTGAAGCTGAGGGAATGGAACCCATGCCGAGGGATGTGTGGCACATGGAATGACGTGTCATGAACGGAGCATCGGGGATACTGGGCGACCTCCCTGCTTAATTAGTTGTACACTGACTTGGGGCTCCATAGTGTCGATCTAATAAGTCACCGAGTCTCCGGTTCTCGTAGGACCAAAATGGAGAACATATCTCAAACTGAGGGACGTGGTTCCACAAACAACCAAGCACCAGGATTGGAGCCGATGGAAGACCGTGTCGATTAGACGGTCAGTGAGTGAGCACCGCGAGTTCCTGCTGATAATAATGTGAGTACACCGTTTGTTTATCACACATTTTTACGAGTTTCAAACAGGAGAGACTTCAGATATGGATAGGCACTGTGATTGCGTTGTACAGATGCGAGCTGAGTTGGTGACCTTTCGCTCACAGCTCCAGGAAGTGTTGGCTTCACCGAGGGGGGTCTGACGCTGGGATGCGAGGGACGACGAGCACGACCCACGTGTCCCCTGATAAGTCCACTGCTGTGGCCACCTCGGGTACTGCCTACACTGCTGAGGTTGACCCCTCACGCGTGGTCGAGTGGGATATCAGTCCGAAGTCTGGCAGGCAGCGACAGACTTTCCGATCGGTCCTCCCTAGTTCGTTTGACAAACAGGTTTCGGGCGATATCTGTGGCTAACGAAGTCTCTGAGCCGGATGCAGTCGTCCACCCTGTTCCAGTGGAAGCTTCTTGACCCCCAAGGTCTGGGCATTCGCAGAGGGTGGGTTTGCTGGTAGATGGGACCTCCAACGTTAGGCGAGTAATGGAGCCCCTTAGGAACATGGCAGCCAAGGAGGGGATGGAAGCCAGTGTGCACTCTGTGTGAATACCGAGGAGAGTCATTCCAGATGTGAAAAGGATGCTTCCGAATGCCAAGAAGGGTACAGGATGCAGGTGGTTGTTCATGTCGGTACCAATGACGTGTGTCGCTTTGGATTGGAGGAGATTCTCTCTAGTTTCGGGCGGCTAGTGGAAATGGAAAAGACTGCCAGTTCACCATCTGAAGCATCATTCACAGAACCGACTATTGTCCTTTGGTGCAGAGCGGAGTGGAGGGTCTGAAACAGTGGCTCACCGTGTAGGCTGCAGATTCCTTCACTTGCGCCATCGGGCGGTGGGTTTCAGCGTTCCGCTTAATAGGTCAGGAAGTCACTATACACAGGAAGCGGCTACACGGGTAGCGGGAGCTGTGTTGAAGGGACTGTGTAGTTTTTTAGGTTAGAGGGTCTCAGGGAACCACAGAAAGGGCGTCCGTCTAAAAGTAGGCGGTAAAACACAGTAAGATAGTTGTAGAAACGATCGGTATTGTAGTTGTGAATTGTCGTAGCTGTGTTGGGAAAGAACCATAGCTCCAAGCCCAAATAGAAGTCACTGTAGCTCAAGTAGTTATAGGTATAGAAAGCTGGCTAAAGCCGGAAATAAGTTCAGACGAAATTTTTTCAAACGATCTAACAGTGTTCAGAAAGGATAGTTTAAATACAGTTGTTGGTGGAGTATTTATTGCCGTCGGAAGTAGTTTGCCTTGTAGTGAAATTGAAGTAGATAGTTACTGCGAAATAGAATGGGTAGAGGTTATACTTGACCATCGGATTAACTATTAATTGGTTCGTTTTACCTATCCCCCAACTTAGAAGATATTGTTGCTGCACAGTTCAAAGAAAACTTGAGTCTCATTTGAGAAAGGTACCCCACTCATACAATTATAGTCGGTTGGGACTTCAATCTACCCTCGATATGCTGGCATAAAACGTCATCAAATATTGTACTGGATGCTTTCTCGTAAAAGTATTGTGAACACTTAGTTTGTGAGCCCACTCGAAGCGTAAGTGGTTAGCAACAAATAATCCTGGACAAATAGTGAGTATCTTGAGGAATACATAGATTAGCGACCACAAGGCAGTAGCTGCTAGGTTGAATACCGTAACACTCACAACCATCAAAAAGAAAAGGCAAAATACATCTGTTTAAAAAATCTGATAAAAATGCTCTTGACGCCTTTTTAGAGTCAGATTCCACTCCTTATGATCTGATCACGTAAGCGTAGAAAACATGTGGAATGACTTTAAAGAGTTAGTATCGATGGCAATTGAGAGATTTATACCACATACATTAATAAGTGATGGTACTGATCCCCCATTGCACACAAAACGGGTGATGTCGCTGTTGCAGAAGCAACAAAAAAATTATGCCAAATTTCAAAGAACGCAAAATCACTAATATTGGCAGAGTTTGCAAAAGTTCGAAATATAGCCAGTGCTTCAGTGCGAGAGGCTTTCAATAATTTCCACAACGAAACTCTGTCTCGGAATCTGGCAGAAAACCCAAAGAGATTCTGGTCATATATAAAGCTCATCAGTGGAAGAGGCAATCAGTACCTCCTCTGCGTGATAACAACGGTGAAATCACTGATGACAGTGGCACTAAAGCAGAGTTATTAAACATGGTTTTCCGAAATTCCTTCACCAAATGAAGAAGAAGTAAATATTCCAATATCCCAGAATTCCACGAATTCCAATCAAGAACAACTACGTAGATGAGAAACAGAGAAGTAGATATCCTGGGTGTAGCAAAGCAGCTTAAATCTCTGAATAAAGGCAAGGCCTCCGGTGCAGATTCCATACCAGTCAGCTTCCTTTCAGAGTATGTTGATGCAATAGCTTCAAATATAGCAATAATTTACAACCGCTCTCTCACAGAAAGTTCTGTACCTAAAAACTGGAAAATTGCTCAAGTGACACCAATACCCAAAGAGCGAAATAGGAGTAATCCACTGAATTACAGGCCCATGTCACTAACGTCGATTTACAGTAGGGTTTTGAAGCATATACTGAATTCGAACATTATGAAGTACCTCGAAGAAAACGAATAATTGTCACATAGTCAGCACGGACTCAAAGAATATCGTTCTTGCGGAACAAAACTAGCTCTTTATACTCATAAAGTAATTAGTGCTATGAACAGGGGGTGTCAAATTGACTCCACATTGCCGGCTAGGTGGCCGAGCGGTTCTAGGCGCTTCAGTCTGGAACCGCGCGACCGCTACGGTCGCAAGTTCGAATCCTGCGTCGGGCATGGATGTGTATGATGTCCTTAGGTTAGTTAGGTTTAAGTAGTTCTAAGTTCTAGGGGACTGATGACCTCAGAAGTTATGTCCCAAAGTTATGTCCCATAGTGCTCAGAGCCATTTGAACCATTTTGACTCCATATTTTTACATTTCCAAAAGGCTTTCGACACCGTTCCTCACAAGCGTCTTCTAACCAAACTGTGTGCCTATGGAATATCGCCTCAGCTGTGCGACTGAATTCGTGATTTCCTGTCAGAGAGTTCACAGTTTGTCGTAATAGACGGGAAGTCCTCGAGTAAAACAGAAGTAATATTCGGCGTTCCCCAAGGAAATATTATAGGCCCTCAACTGTTCCTGAAGTGTATTAACGACATAGGAGGCAGTCTGAGTAGCCCTTTTAAATTGTTTGCAGATGATGCTGTCATTCAACGTCGTGTAAACTCATTAGATAACCAAAACGAATTGCAAAATGATTTAGATGCGATATCTGTATGGTGGGAAAAGTGACAGTTGACCCTGAATAAAGAAATCTGTGAAGTTATTCACATGAGTACTTGTTGTGTACATAGTTCCACGTAGTCAGCGCGTACACAACTTTCCCACTAGAGCGCGCCCCGCTAAGCGCAACAGCGCAACAGCGCAGGCGCAGCGCTCGTCTGTCTCCGCACTACGAGATGGTGGTGCCATAGAGACGGACCAAATTCTGCTTCCGCCGATTCGCGTATTAATATGTAACGCAGCCAATGAGATTGCTGCTAACGTAGAACTTTTCTCCTCGTGGATCACACTCGCGCAGTGATACATGAACGTGCGAGGTATTATAACGAGTGTACAGACCTCCAATTAGTCAGTCTGCATTTGTCTGCACCAGTCTGTACCAGTCTGCAGTTGTCTGCACCAGTCGGTACCAGTCTATAGTCATGTTTCAGTCTGCGACTAATAAGATTAACCTATTCCTGTACAAGGCCATGAAGATAAATATATAGACACTTTTGTCAAGTATCAGAAATATATGTGAGAATAAGATTAACGTACCAATACCAAAGGAATTTCGGATTGTCAATTGTAAATAGCATCCAGAACCAAGTTAAGTAATTTTTATGCTTGTTATTATTTTAATAAATGTTTGTGAAAATTAATCAAGTTCTGTTTAAAGTTGGTCACCGTCAATCTGCTACTCTAAGCGTGCAAGTGGCATTTCTATCGTCTGACCTAATGGCAGTAGATAAACACGCCATGATAAGACCACGAGACATATTGCTGACACTCGCCTACTTCATTAGAGCGACAAGTCAAATAATCCGATGGTATGTGTACTGAAGGTCTTACAGTACGCACACCACAGTTCTAAAAGAAATCTGCTAAATTTAGATTACGCAGTACGTCACACAAATCTGAAGACAGTAAATTCAGCTAAATACTTAGGGTTTACAAATACAAATGACCTAAATTGGAACGATCGCATAGATAATGTCGTGCGTAGAGCAAATCAAAGACTGCGATTCATAGGCAGAACACTTAGAAGGTGCAACAGATCTACTAAAGAGACTGCTTACACTACACGTGTCTGCCCTATTCTGGAGTATTGCTTTGCGGTGAGGGATCCGCAGCAGGTGGGACTGACGGGTGACATCGAAAAAGTGCAGAGTAGGGCTTCTCGTTTTGTATTATCGCGAAATAGGGGAGATAGTGCCACAGACATGAGACGTGAATTGGAGTGACAATCGCTAAAACGAAAACGTAGTTCGTTGCGACGTGATCTTATGATATTTCAATCACCAGTTTTCTCCACCGATTGCGATAACATTCTTTTGGCACCCATCTACATGGGAGAAGTGATCATCACGATAAATAAGAGAAATCAGGGCACAAACAGAAAAAGTTAAGTGCTCGTTTTTCCCGCGTGCCATTCGACAGTGGAACGGTAGAGAGGCAGCATGAAGGTGGTTCATGAAACCCTCTGCCAGGCCCTTAATTGTGAATGGCATAGTAATGACGTAGCTGTAGATGTAGAAGATGGTTCCTCATCTGATCAGGGAGATGGACCAGTTCAAGTTGTGGAAATCGTCGCTGAGACGTTAGTTCGGGCAATGTCAAATCTTTGTGAAGAGCGCAGGGGAGAAAACTTCTCAAAGAACAAAAATCAAAGAAAGACAAATTGTGGCTTCCTAATCATAAATGGTTGGAATTAAAAGCTCTCAAACCTAAGAACTCCAAAAGAAGATTCTCAGACTGAAGAGGCAGGGGTCTAATAATGCCACTCCTCAAAATAATCAGATCCAAAAAAAGCCGAGGAATGAAATGTGTAAACAGACTTATAGTGCTGCAGTCTCACTTTTCAGCTAGGCGGTTATTCAGTGAAGATATCTGCTGGTGATAATCATCTCGCAGCATGTGGAGCTTGTTCAATAGCTGCCCTTGAAGACATATGGGGGTAGGGGGAGAGTCGATGATGCCAGTGTTGGCTAGAAGCTTAACATGAATTCGTAGACATAGATGGCGATAAAGATGTATAAGTGAGTAGTAACGCTGCAGTAGGACACAAGAAAACACAGATGTAGTAATGAGTCCAACAGAAACATTACTCGGAATGTTCTGCAGGAACAGAACAATGTTTTTAAGCTAGTGTTTCTTTCGCATTATTTCAGACACCCCTACTTTCTCTCTTTTCCTCTCTCTCTCTCTCTCCCTCTGTCTCTCTCTGCCAAACTTTCGATGCAATTTTTGTTTGAGACGATGCATCATCCTTGTCATGACGTCTCGCCTCATTTTATGACAATGTTGCGTGGGCTGCCTATTCTGTGGTTCTATGACTGGTTCCCATGGAGGACAGTAAATACTATCGTAGTATACGTAAGTAAAACTGCAAGAGATCTTTAAAATAATCACTGGTCAGTCCCTCGTGTGCATCATCATTTGTTTAAATGCATCTCACAGTACAAATACGCAAGGGTACTTCTGTTCGCTTAACGAATAGAAAGATTTTACTTACGTTTTCTTAATTTAGTAGCAAAGACTTTTAATCTTCGGTGGAATCCTGTACTTAGAATGTACCATCATGCGAAAAGGTGAGAAAGACAATGTGAGGAAGAAACTTTACCTTCCCCTCCCCCCCTCCCCACCATTGACTTCACTCTGAGAAGGTAACGGCGAGACATCACCAAAGAGCAGAGACTGGAAATAAAATAGTAAGAGCAGATATGTTTGAATGACAGTTCAAAAGTCGTTTCAAAGAAAAGATGCGCTAGTGGTGACGAGTTTGATCAGAGAAAGACACACTCAAGCTCTGCTCTCCTGCAGAAAAAGCTAATAAATAAATTGAAAAAAATAAAAAAAATACCAAAAAATTCCACATCATTATAAACGTATTGTTACATGAGCCTCTCTCGAGAAATGTTTCAGTATATGGATTACTACTACCTAGAAGATAAACACACAAAAATTATCGATTATCTGCTCAGGGGTGTCAATTACAAACTCAGCTGTAATCGAGAAATTTTGTATATGACACAAATACCTTAATCCAGCACACAATTTGAAATGGCACACAGATTCCAGAAGGAGGGCTGTGGTGTAACTTTTAGTCGGCGACTAGATTTAGTCGTATTAGGGCCATTCCAAAAGAAATGACCCGGAAGCTGTAAGATGAAAACCGGTGAAGGAGAGGAGAAGTGTAGTGTTTAATGTCCCGTCAACAACGAGGTCATTAGAGATGGAGTGCAAGCTCGTATTAGGGAAGGCAATCGGCCGTGTCCTTTCAAAGGAACTATCCCAGCCGGTGAAGGGCAATGCCGTTGCCCATGGTAGAATGTATGGTTCCCATAAGAGCGCTGAGGTCCCCAACTCGCCGCTAGAAAGACATGGGCGCACAGCCACATGATAACAGTGAGAGCACGTGCATGTGTCTATCGTCATGCTAATAGCATAGAAAAGGAAGATGCAAGAGAGGAGGAGAATGGCATTCTGCATTTCCAGACAAACAAAAGAGTGTGAGGAACGAAAATTCGTCAAAGAACGGCACAAGAATGTGAAGAGCAGTGCACGTCCGTTGCAATGTTCAAGGCGTGGCACAAGCATTTTGAGGAAGGACGGATCTCGTTGGGGAAGACTCGACAAGGAACGCCACACTGCACTACCGATACCATTTTCCAAGAGATGGATGCCCTGATTATTGAAGACCAGAGAGTCTGAGGTGATGCATGTGCTACATCATTGTGAGAGGTACAGAGGGGAGGACGTGTGCCAGGGCTTACCCCAGTTCACTAGTACAAGCGCCACGTCATCGTAATGCACCTGTGTTTAATATACAAAAGATTGTACCATAATCGAGGAGTTAAATTAAAAATTAAAATAACTATAAGGTCTCAAACAAGTCAGGGAAAGCTAGAAACACTTTGAAAGTGGTTGAAATTATTAGTGGCAAGGAAGAGGCTCCAAAATGGATACAGTTACTGTTTCCTAAACTTAGATGGCACCATAAAAAGTGAACGATGTGATGGAATCTAATAGGAAATCTTATGGAAGATTGAATCTAGCAGTAAAGAAGTAAAGGATGAAATTACCTCAAAACTAAATAGCTGAAACTGTAAAATTGATTCTAACAAGCAGGATCCACAAGTTGTAGTGGGACAACAATTGTATAATATTTTCAAAACTGAAATTGGTAAAGTTCATGAAGATTTCACAGATGTAGGTGATGTTCTGAAGGGGAGGTTGTCTGAATGAATAGCCATTGCATCCAAACTTTGCTCTAATTGGTCTCAGGAGGTAACTACTAAAGCAAATGCTTGTCGGAAGGAAATTACTAAAGTAAATTCTGACTGTGTGAATTTATGTGAGAAAGTTGATAAAAGATTTTCCGACACATTGGCGGCAGTATAACTGCAACTAGAAGGGCTAAATACTGATATTACCAACATAAAAAATAGAGTAACCAGTGGTAACTCTTGTAATACTACTGTACAGCATCTCGCTTCAGATGTTTCCACTTTAATCGAATGTCTTCAATTTTTACATTTTGATCCAGACAAATGAATGCACCCACTAGTGTGCTGGAATGATTTTGAGGATTTTGTTTCGAAATGGATGGTCACAACATAAGAAAATTTCTTTCATTAGAAGTCATTAGTCAGGAGACGCTTTGTGGTGGTTAACTTGTAAGGTGGCAGCATGAATATCAATTTTGCTCCTTACATGAGAATTTATATGTCGTAACAAGCAGATCATAATGTCACCTAACATACTTCGGCGATAATGAGCAGATTTGCCTATCAAAATGTACAGTATGCCATGCAAAGGGATGACACTCGATTCGACAGTATTCGACAGTATCCAAATCCTGCATGTGAATGAACAAAAGGTCAAGATTTTAAACATGGCTGAAACAGCAACTCTTGAAATTCTTCATAGTAAATGATGCCAGCCAAAACACAGGCGAAGTACTGATGCTAAGCTGTGTTCGCCTCGACCTCCTGTCCATAATCACGTTGTATAAATAGAGATGATGTTTAAACTACTGACGACGCCTTTAGCACAATTGTTTTATTAATCTCCATTGCAGGATGTAATTTTAGATATTTTACTTTCGATGAAGGTATATTTATATGTACCAAAACCGTGGTCAAGAATTTTAATAAATCTTTATCCTGCTACTGTTTTGGCTGTCATCATTTAACGTGATGAACACAAGGTGAAAAACGCTGCTGGAAGAAATGTTTTAGTTTGGGGGCAGACATGAGTTGCGTCATCACAGCCAGAGTGCAATGGAAGGCTTCTAAAAGAGGTTGGTGACACCTGGCGAGAGGGTCAATGAATGCACCGAGTGATACATTGAGGTATGCAGGTAGCAGCGCAGCACTGCTTGTGATGGAGAAATTCTTTAGAAAACTGTGTTTGGGAATTTCCAGATTGATTCAAACAGACAAACAACTCAGTTGATCACATGAAATTCCCATGGTACGCTCGTGATGTATGGATGTATGCATGTAACTTTTAGGCGTCAGGAGCTGGCACAAAATGTCCGATTGGCTGAAATAAACTTGGAAGGAGAAAAAGGGGCGATGTTGCGAAGCAATTTAAAGGTATGCCCTTTGTGATTGGCAGGGGTAGTTTCCACAAGATGAAAGGAATGCTACCATTGCTCTGAAAAAGGTGTGACGTGAAGCACAGGTGGGGTACCGTTTGCAACGAAAGACACAATGCCGAAAACTTCGTTGACTCTCTTCTGAACCAGTGTCAGGTGTAGAACAGAGCGCATCACACTCTGTACGACTCCAAAAGACGAATTTTGTGTGAACACTGCGTTCACTTTGGCCGACGTTCAGGTAGAAAATAGCTGAAGAGTTGTTGAGCTCCAATAGCGGAGAAACGAAACATCTTGCGAGAACTGAGAGGACATTGAAGTATATATGCTGCACCATCTATGCACGTGTATATCGCTCTGTTTTCCAGACAAGGGATGTGTGGATGTTTTATCGCCTAACGAGAAACATAGGACCGTTTCAGCGAATAAAATCAGTAAGGATTTTGATTAGCTTTTTGTAGGATTTTCAGATGGCGAGAGCAGCCATGCAGCCGACAGGACATCACAGCTAAAAGGTAAATGCTTCTGGTAGAGGCGTAAACTTGTTAGTTCACCAATTTGCATCCACTGTGAACTCGAGCAACCTTGAGTAATCTTTTGCTCATTTTGTCACAAAAACAAACCATCCTCTGTAGACTTGGTTGTCATCCTAAATAGTACCAACATAGAATTGTAATTGGTTGATTTGTCGTAATGTTGACCAACTTCACGGTGTATAAGTAAGAAAAATCTTGTAGAGAACCTTCTACTTAAATTTGATACTGTTGTGTTTAGTGTTATTTCTGTTAAACAGAATGTATCTTTACAACTGTCCTGACATTGTCTTGTCACAATATACGTAAATTCGAGTACTTCTTTGACAATAATTCTGAAATCAAACAAACTGTGCACAGCCAAACACCAATGTGCTCCGCCATAGAATAAGGGCCACTCCTAACCCCAGTCCTTTATTCCAGTGACGCTAACGCACTCACAGGGTATTTTTGCTGATGTCTGACAACGTGAAAAGGAGTGGAGTGTTAGTAGCTCACATAATGACTAGATGGAAAACTCTTTCTGAATTTAAAACTGCATTTCTTAATGAGTATTGTTCACACAACACACGAAACGATCTTTTGAGAGAATTTTGGAGTGGTAAAAAGTTTACTCGAGGTCGTGAATCAGTTAAACAGCTTTCTAGAAAGTGGGTTTCACGGCTGTCATATCTGACGGAAAGTACGACATAATTATCATGGTCACGGTAGTTGTAGAGGAGGAGGAGGAACACAGCTATAGCAGTTACTCAATAATTACTATGACGCAGCCAGAAATATGAATAATGAAGAGACAGAGAGCCATATGCTACCCAATCTCATTCCGAATCGAATGAATAAAATAGGCCGTGCGTGGAAAAAGTCCCATGATGTAACTGGCGCTCACCAAGTGGAAATAGTAACACAGCCAATAATAAAAACACAGACCGTAGATAGCGAACACACACAAACCGATAACAGGGATGAAAAAGTATGAACAGACAGTAAGAGTAATGAGCCAAACCACACTGATTATCTAGGTGGCAGCATTCTGGACACGTTAACAAATGGCAGAAGAAGGAGAAAGAAAACGCTACTGATAATAAGCAGGAACAAATTAAGTGGTTTATATCAGATGAAGAAGATGATGACATAAAGGCTTACATCGTCGATAATAGTAGCAGCCTGAGAGATGAATTTTTGGAGGAGGAAATGGATTTGGCTTTGAAAGGTTTTCAAGAGGAGTTGTTAGATGAAGGGGGTAGCAATAATAATGCGTTCAGGGAACATATTAGCTGTATTGACTTGCCATAAACTATAAAAGCATACGGCAGTATTATAAACAGCAATGTTGCACAGGGTCGCAGTTTCTCAGAGTGGTTGGATTGATATGCAACAAACGAAAACAGAGGAAGTCGTCAAGTGATTTGATTTAAAATTGGTGAACAGGTTATAAAATGCAGCTGTGGATGCAGAGGCTGATGATGATGTTTGGTTTGTGGGGCACTCAACTGCACGGTCATCAGTGCCCACACAATGTCCGAATTTTTACAAGTCCAATTTCTACACAATCCATTCTATACACTGTCACGAATGATGATGATGATGATGATGAAATGATGAGGACAACACAAACAGCCAGTCCCTGGGCAGAGAAAATCCCCAAACTTCAAACTTGTCGATATTCGAACCTGGGACCTTGTGATCCAGGATCAGTAACACTAGCCACTAGACCACGAGCTACAGACGGATGCAGAGACGGATGATTGTGTGAATCTAAGCATAAATGTACTTGCAACTGAATAAAATTGCTTTAGTAGGATACAAATTGAAAAAAAAATTATTAGAAGAAATTTGTGAGGAACCTGTTTGAACTAGAATAACCCACACTACTATAAAAACTAACATCTCCGGAATAAAGATGTGTTGTCTTCTTGATAGTGGCAGCGAAGCAAGTGCTTTGTCCCAAGCATTCTTTAGTTCTATTCCTAATAAGAATGAGTTAACTGTCATGAAAGGCCGGCCGCGGTGGTCTCGCGGTTCTAGGCACGCAGTCCGGAACCGTGCGACTGCTACGGTCGCAGGTTCGAATCCTGCCTCGGGCATGGATGTGTGTGATGTCCTTAGGTTAGTTAGGTTTAAGTAGTTCTAAGTTCTAGGGGACTGATGACCACAGCAGTTGAGTCCCATAGTGCTCAGAGCCATTTTTTGTCATGAAAGTAAGTGGTTTAAGAATAATAGATGCTACTACAAAAGTTTGTAGACCAATACAACGCAAAGCTTTGTTACCAACTGGTGTAGATAACATAATAAGAGACCATCCTTGTTTAATTGTGTCTAGGTTAAGGTTTGAAATACCGACTGGTATACATCTTTTAATTAAATGACAAGGAAAGATTGACTTTGATCAGAGCCACTTAGTTTTACTTTACCAGATTCTCTAGTGATTACAGAGCCTTTTATTGGAAATTGTGTGGGCAGTAATAATGAAAAATTTTGATTTGCTGAGTGTACCTTAGCCTCTCTTTCTTCCAGTATATTGTCCTCTTCCACATTAGCATCTTGCACAATGTCCCCGGATTCAATATCTTCCTGCAAGTATCCCTTATTCCTCATTACTCTAACAGGCTCTTTGGCGGATACACAGTTTGGTGTAGTGTGCATTTCCCTTTCAAGTTTGACTTTCTTCTGTTCTATCTATAGTAAGGTATATATGCCTACGTGTTGTACATATGCTATTAGTTTGTAATATCTTCCTAATAAGTAAGGTAGTTTGCAATTGTAAATGCTAAATGTTAAAATAAAAATAGGTAGCTTATTATCACCAATGACAGAAAAATAATGGTTAAAGTAAACAAATAATAAATAGGATTCACAAAAAGGGTTAGAAACAACAAGATAAAAAAGCATTAGTTACAACAAAATACAGGTACTTTGTGTTAAGAGAAGTAATTGAAGCTGACTAAAATCTCAAAGAATAAATTCTGAATAAATTAATAATTTTCATGTTGGATGTAAGGTTGCTGGTAGGTAAGAGAGAGTAGCAAGATGGTGCCAAAAGAGGTAAGCCAAAGCATTTTGATATTAATTAAAGGAGGTATGTGAAAGTGGTGTGAGGATCACATACAAAATATGTGAAACTAATATGGTCTGTAGGCTGATGAAGATAAAAGGGAGAAAGAAGCGCTAAATATGTAGGAATATGAAATGTTTGGATAGATGAAAATAGGGAGAAATAGGAGAAATAAAGTAAGTAGGCTAACATATAGGGTAAAATGATGGAAAATTCATGTAATTTCCACATGACTCGTAGAAAAGGCTGAGAAACGCGTAGTCTTGCTTAAGGCAGATGGTCAATTAACAGGTATTGACACACACAGACAACAATACAGATAAACAAATGAGTTAAAAAATGCGTTTTCTTGAGTATTGGTAAGTTATAATAAAACAGCTTTTTCATCACATTTATAACAAAGCAAATTAGCTGCTGCCCAACAAATAACTTCTTTAGCATTGTCTGTTGTATATTGTGTATTGAATCAAGGGCCTAGAAATGATGGAGGGGCTTCATCCCACCGTAGCTTTCAGTGGTTCACAACCCCACAAGCCACAGCAGTCCATTCGCCCCACCGCTGCCCCACACCGAACCCATGGTTATCCACAGTTAGTGTGCAGTTCGGCTCCCAGTGGACCCGCCCCCCCTCCCCCCAGGAACGTGTCATACCAGGCGAATATAACCTCAAAGGTTTGTGGTGTGGTAGAGTGATTATGGTGTATGCGTATGCGGAGACAGTGTTTGTGCAGCAATCGCCAGCATGGTGTAACTGAGGCGGAATGAGGGGTACCAGTCCACATTCACCGAGGCTCATGGAAAATCATTTTAAAAATCATCCACACGCCGGCAAACCAGACCTCTACACAACTCCGCTGGGTGGATTTGTGCCAGGGACGGGCAGGCCTTTCCGCTCGGGAAGCAGCATCTTAGACCACGTGACTAGCTGGGCGAACCTCTTTAGCATACTAATTGTACGATAATTGAGTCAAATGAAGGTAGAGCTTACAAAGGTTTCCTGGTTTTCTAAGTAAATCAGCATGTATGGTTATGAAGTAAATCCAAAACAGCCAAAAATGTGACTATTTTAAAAAACTATATTGACCTTCAGAGCATAATAGCTACGATTTAAAAAAATTGCAAAGTTTCAAATTAAGGCTTAGTAATAACATAACTAGTGAAGTGAGCTAGGGTAACATCACGATTTTATGGAGTGGTGCAATGCCAATAACCTTTCTGAAAAGTTAATCAAAATTTTTGAAACAATAAATTTTATAAAGAAAATTCCTTTTGATAATTTATCAGTTCATTTCTTAAATTATAGAGGGAAAATGCATTAACTGCATTGCCAAACATAACATAACTTCTTTACTGAAAACTGGAAACCTCAAAAACTTCACAAATGAATTCGACAGACAAAACACCATAATAGCAGGACTCCAAGAAAGAAATACAACAGAGGATCCATTTTAATCTCAAGCAATAGAATTTACAATGGAAATCCAGGAGAAAGAGTTATGAAACAGTGCCCACAATTCAGAACAGGATTTATAGTAATTTTGAAAGTGTCACATTCAATAACTGATTTTAAAGCTGTTTTACCAAGAGCACATATAACAAAAAACGCCTCTCAATAATCATACAACTGAAACACCACAAAATAGTCACACAGCCACAAATAGCATATGCTATCGAAACTATTTTTAAAACAACCAACAACGTAACAATAGGCAGATACAAAGAAGGGTAGTCAGAACATGTACAAACAAAAAAATACCAAGAAGACAGTTTGGATAATAGCTTCAAATGAAGCAGTTTATAAGGAAATAGAACCAGTGACAAGTACAATGCAGAAGAAACGGATCTCTTTCCTAGGACATTTAATGAGGACAACAGAAAATAGAATTAGCAGGAGAATAATTGAGAAGATATGGAATAGTAAGAGTGGCATTAGATGGATCGCAGAGATTGAGGAGGACATGATGAACTTGCAGATTATGATGGAAGATTTGAAAGGCAAGACAGACGCCCTCAAGATACTTCAGGGCAAGCATATCACAGTACCAATAAAAATTAACAAACACAGAACAGGATGGGTGATTTCGGATGAGAAGAGGAGGGCACGATCTGAAAGAATGAAGAAGTGTTGGCTCAATAAAAAACAGAACCTATTTCATAAAATTGACTAAAGTGTTCCATTGTCGGCTATAAAATAAATAAATAAGTAGAGGGAAGTTAGGGCACAGATTTTATTTTTCTTCCTTAAATATAAATTGAGGACAGAGGCTTGGGCTACATTTCCTGTTTATCAGGGATATGGAGGATTCATGAAATGCTGCGTACAAGCTGTATGGAGAAACAAGTGAGGGCACCAACCACAGTGACTTCCCACACTCTACCGTAAATGTTTTAGTGAAAGTGGTTCATAAGGACACACAACACGGTGCCTACCGCGGTTACTAAATGAGTACTGAAAAGTGAAATGTTTTTCTGTGTTTCCCCTTTGTAAAAATTGAAAATTCTAAATCAGAAAATTAATTTTGCAGTAATTGAAAATTTTATTTCACGTTTATATGTCATTTTATGTATGTGATTTCTGAAAATCCGCAATGTTTTATATGTATATAAAATAAATTTTCCACAAAAATAAATAGGGGATAACGAGGTGAAACAAGCGCTGCATCATTGTAACAGGTACAGAGATGAGCGAGTGTGCAGGGGCTTACTCCAATTCACTACTACCAACATCAAGTCATCATAACGCACAGGTGGTCAACACACAAAGGATTGCATCATGAAGAGAGAAAATAAAAATTAATGTTAGCTTTTCCAAACGTCGTCATTGTATGCTTCAGTATGTTAATGTTAACATTGTAAGGTCTCAAAAAGGTGAAATGAATATTTTAGGCAAAATATATGATCTTTAGAAAAAAATAAGTAGCTTTGAACAATGCTTCAGATAAAGAAGGAAATAAAACAAGAACAAGAAAAATAGAAATGGCATTCCAGCTAACAAAGAATGTGTACAACAAGAAGTCAGTATCAATTAACGCAAAAATAAGGCACTACAACACTGTGATTAAGCCAGAGTGTCTGTATGCATCTGAGTGTTTAGCAATGAACACTAACAAGGAAATGGAAGCTATAGCAAAAGAGGAGCGAAAAATCATTAGAAGAGTACTTGGGCCGAGGTTTGAGAATGGGACTTGGAAGCTTAGATGTAATAGAGAAGTGTATGACAAAATTGAGAAAGTGGGAGATATTATGAGGAAGAGAAATGTAAGCTTTTATGCCCATTTGAAAAGAATGAATGATGAAAGGCTGACAAAGAAAATATTCATGTTTTTTGACAAAAACCCCAGAACCCAAATTACCTGGTTCAAAGAAATCAAAGCAGACTTAGAGGAGATGGGTATAGGAGAAGATGATATAACCAACAGAGACTTAATGAGAGACAAAATTCAACATTTTGAAGGATTTGAAGTGAAGAAGAGAAGAACTGGAGGAACAGTGTGGACAGAAGACCGAAGGGAGCAGCACAGAGAGAGGATGAAGACATATTGGGAGAAGAGAAAAGAGGAGGAGCGCAATAGGAGAAATGTACATTGAAAAATAGTTGTTTAACGTGGTCCCTAGACGGCCAAAATCGGAGAAAAAAAAATAAAACTACAAAGCTAAAAATTGTTCAGAATATGCAAATGTACGTCACAGTGAAAGGTTACAAGTCTTAACTTGATCAGAGCAATATCTTGGTCAAATTCGGAATTTTTACGGTAAAATTGAAGCAGCTAAATATCATAACCGGAAAGATTAAAGTTGGGTATGTAGCCTCAATTACATGCAAGAGCCTTATACGTGTGACACCAATAAGATACCTTTATTAATTTTAAAGTCATTTGCTAAAAACCATATTTGGAAAGGAAATTTCCTGATTCATAATAGATTAAATATCATTTGTTTTTGAAATAGAAATTTTTTTTTACAGAAGTCGATTACATTTATGGTGTAATACAGATGTGCCTAGTTTGAAGACTGTATTGTGAAACACTACCGTAACAAGGAATCTTAATGAGACAGTTCAGACGTCATGTTCTAGTGTCAGTCCCATTCTAAAGAGTCTAACCACCCAATTTTAAATGTAGTTGAGCCAAAACTTTTTCAGTAACTAAAGCAACCCTAAGTTAATTTATATAAAAAAATTAATAAGATTGTAAGATGTTATATGATAGAGCTATTAGTTAATACGAGTCCCAGAAAGAAGTCATTTAGATACTGCTATCTGTGCTTGGCATTCTATTGTGCCCATACATAAATATGACTGGAGAAGCAGCTGGAAGAGACACTTTTCAACGTGATATCAATCCGTCCGTGTCAGTCAGACGCCTGCGTGCGCTGTGCCTCGTTTGACGTCAGAGCCATGTTGTTATCAACAGCATTTTCGGTAAAAGTAGGAAGTGGGCTCTCAAGGACTGTACACCATCCTGGATCGCTTAGAGTTCCCGGAAGTAACTGTTTGTGTGCTCTCGTAATGTTGACAAAGTTGCGTGGGCAGTGATGAGATTATTTTCCACTTTTAAAGCGAACAGTTAACTTTGGTGATTAGAAGTCGGAATGACAAGCAATTTTACTTGGAAATTCCCGGAGAGGTCACCCATGGACTGCTAATAGTGCTGTTTCCGACAGGGACATTGTTGTATTCTGTGTGTGTGAACTTTTAAGAATACATCAATCAGTTAGAACTCAAAACTTTTACTTATAGTCAAGTTCCTGATCCCGCTGTGTAAATAGCAGGTAGAAACATTTTCTTGGATTGAGTACAAAGGGTAATGTGGACTTGCAGACAGGAAATAATGGTACGTTCTCCATCGCTTTCTCGTAGGCCGCAGAAATACACTCCTGGAAATGGAAAAAAAAACCACATTGACACCGGTGTGTCAGACCCACCATACTTGCTCCGGACACTGCAAGAGGGCTGTACAAGCAATGATCACACGCACGGCACAGCGGACACACCAGGAACCGCGGTGTTGGCCGTCGAATGGCGCTAGCTGCGCAGCATTTGTGCACCGCCGCCGTCAGTGTCAGCCAGTTTGCCGTGGCATACGGAGCTCCATCGCAGTCTTTAACACTGGTAGCATGCTGCGACAGCGTGGACGTGAACCGTATGTGCAGTTGACGGACTTTGAGCGAGGGCGTATAGTGGGCATGTGGGAGGCCGGGTGGACGTACCGCCGAATTGCTCAACACGTGGGGCGTGAGGTCTCCACAGTACATCGATGTTGTCGCCAGTGGTCGGCGGAAGGTGCACGTGCCCGTCGACCTGGGACCGGACCGCAGCGACGCACGGATGCACGCCAAGACCGTAGGATCCTACGCAGTGCCATAGGGGACCGCACCACCACTTCCCAGCAAATTAGGGACACTGTTGCTCCTGGGGTATCGGCGAGGACCATTCGCAACCGTCTCCATGAAGCTGGGCTACGGTCCCGCACACCGTTAGGCCGTCTTCCGCTCACGCCCCAACATCGTGCAGCCCGCCTCCAGTGGTGTCGCGACAGTCGTGAATGGAGGGACGAATGGAGACGTGTCGTCTTCAGCGATGAGAGTCGCTTCTGCCTTGGTGCCAATGATGGTCGTATGCGTGTTTGGCGCCGTGCAGGTGAGCGCCACAATCAGGACTGCATACGACCGAGGCACACAGGGCCAACACCCGGCATCATGGTGTGGGGAGCGATCTCCTACACTGGCCGTACACCACTGGTGATCGTCGAGGGGACACTGAATAGTGCACGGTACATCCAAACCGTCATCGAACCCATCGTTCTACCATTCCTAGACCGGCAAGGGAACTTGCTGTTCCAACAGGACAATGCACGTTCGCATGTATCCCGTGCCACCCAACGTGCTCTAGAAGGTGTAAGTCAACTACCCTGGCCAGCAAGATCTCCGGATCTGTCCCCCATTGAGCATGTTTGGGACTGGATGAAGCGTCGTCTCACGCGGTCTGCACGTCCAGCACGAAAGCTGGTCCAACTGAGGCGCCAGGTGGAAATGGCATGGCAAGCCGTTCCACAGGACTACATCCAGCATCTCTACGATCGTCTCCATGGGAGAATAGCAGCCTGCATTGCTGCGAAAGGTGGATATACACTGTACTAGTGCTGACATTGTGCATGCTCTGTTGCCTGTGTCTATGTGCCTGTGGTCCTGTCAGTGTGATCATGTGATGTATCTGACCCCAGGAATGTGTCAATAAAGTTTCCCCTTCCTGGGACAATGAATTCACGGTGTTCTTATTTCAATTTCCAGGAGTGTAGTTTTCAGTCTCTTGTAAATAGCGAAGGTATCTATAGGCATACACAGAAAATTTAAGAGTCGTTTCATAATTCTCATAGCAAAGTATCAACCATTTTTGATTATGCACCGCCGACCGTTGAGGCCGAACGGTTCTAGGCACTTCAGTCCGGAACCGCACTGCTGCTGCAGTCGCAGTTTCGAATACCACCTCGGGCATGATTATGTGTGATGTCCTTAGGTTAGTCAGGTTTAAGTAGTTCTAAGTCCAGGGGACTGATGAGCTCAGATGTTGTGCTATAGTCCTATAGTGCTTAGAGCCATTTGAACCATTTTTGATTATGTACTCGCTGCACCATAAGTTACGGTGGTGGCCATTGCTCCATTGGTTGGATTGAGTGTCAGAACTGCTATGAACAGTGTTCTCCGTACACTTTCGCTATTCGTCAATGAATTTTCGTTTCCGCTCTCCTTCCACTGCAAGGCAACGCACTACATGACTTTGCTCTTCGTCTGAAGCCTCCACTTCTCTTTTGTCAACAGTACTCTGTGCAGTGGACGGTCGACGCATGCACGTGCTCATCCTGTCGTCAGGTGGCTGTGCGCCCGTGTCCCCCTAGCGGCAAGTTTGGGACCTCGGCGCTCTTACAGGGACCACACCTTCTTCCTTAGGCAATGACATTAAGGTCCCTTCCAGCGCTGTCATTTTACAGCTTCCGGACCGTTTCTGTTTCAGTTACTGTAATAGATGCAGATGTGGAGATCATTAGAGACGAACACAAGCTTGAAATGTGAGGATTGTGCGGGAAAAAGTCGCCTATGTGTTTTTCAAAGGACGCCCCGCGAATTTAGGAGCACCACCGAAAACGTACATCTAGATGGACAGATGGATAGCCGGCCGGAGTGGCCGTGCGGATCTAGGCGCTACAGTCTGGAGCCGAGCGGCCGCTACGGTCGCAGGTTCGAATCCTGCCTCGGGCATGGATGTGTGTAATGTCCTTAGGTTAGTTAGGTTTAATTAGTTCTAAGTTCTAGGCGACTAATGACCTCAGAAGTTAAGCCGCAAATTGCTCAGAGCCATTTGAACTATTTTGTTGACAGATGGATATTCGAGCCACAGTCCTTCCGATTGCATCTTCAGTACTATGCAATCTTAACTCCGGCCCACAGCTGGCAATAACGTAATCGGCAGTATGAAACGTCAAACCAAAAATATCTTCAACCGGCTAAATTTCAAATTTTATTTTACTTATTCGACCAGTTTCGGCATTACAATACGCCACCTTCAGGCCCCCTGTCTCAGTTGAGTCTGTTGTTGATGAACGAAGGAAACGAGTTTTCAAAAATGTAGTCTAGGTATACCGGTTACTGAATACTCGCACCTGAGTAATGAGACTGGATTCTTCCCAATGTTGGCCAGAGATCTGAGGACAGCGTGATGTAACGCCGAAACTGGTAGCGCAAGTGAAATAAAATTTGAAATATATATGGCTCAAGGGCTTTTTGACTTGACATTTTATATTTAACAGCCAAACTTCTTCAACTATCCTATACAAAGATGGATTTACAGAGAAATAATCTTCAGTAGGCTGACAGTAATCCAACCACCGCCGTATTATACCTCCCACTGATCCTAAATCAACAAAATACTCAGGAAATTCAGTTTATAATTTGAAAAAAGACTGTGAGAGCCAGGGATCGTTGCCTTGCGTATTATTTAATTCTGAAGAGTATGGAGGAGGAGGAAGGGGAAGTGGGGGAGGAGGGGGAGATTAGTGTTTAATGTGTCGTCGACAACGAGGTCATTAGAGACGGAGCACCGGCTCTGATTAGGGAAGCACGGGGAAGGAAATCGGCCGGGCCCTTTCCAAAAGAACTATCCCAACATTTGCCAGAAGCTATTTAGGGAAATCACGGAAAACCTAAATCAGGATAGGTGGAGGCGAGTTTGAACCGTCGTCCTCCCGAATGCGAGTCGAGTGTGCTAAACACTGCGCCAACGCGCTCCGTTTGAGGAGTGAACAGTGTCACAATGTTTCGTAAACAATGCGTCGGTACATAGAACAATGCTACTTACTAATTGTACTGATAGCCGAGCAACAACTTCAGGTAATGCTTGGAACATCGGAGGGAAAGAAGTAATCAGTCCTCTACATCGATGTCCCACAAACCTTTCGACATTTTTTGTCAATGAACCCCGCTGACAGACATTCACGGAGCAGAGTGCGGACGAATTCAGTCTGCGAGCGGCAACGTGGAGGGAACACCGACCCGTCAGAGTGGAATGGGACAGCATTAATTTTATAGCTGTTTGTTTTCAATTTCGCTGCGGCATCGCTGTGCACGCGGCTGGTTGACACGTGTGTCCATAAAAGCGACAGCCTACGTATTTGCACGGACTCATTGCCCGCGGTGCGTTCAGTTTCATTAATTGAATGAAATTCATTACGACGGATAAAACAATGGCCGGCAAACATGATGCCCGTATTGCCGACGTACGGAGAGTTGTGATGGTGTGAGAGAAGGGGGTATGGGACTGGGGTGTGGGTGGGTGAGGGGGAGGATGTTGGGTGGCAGGAGGAGGAGGGGGAGGTGGAAGAGGAGGGGGAGCGAGAAGCAGAAGGCGAGCAAGGACAGCGGCAGTTTCGCAGGGGTGCTGGTTTTGTACGAAATATCGGCAAACGAGGCACAATAAAAGCGTCGCTTGCCCAATTCTTCGATTTAGCCGTCTCTATCGGAAACCGATAAACAATTTCATTAGGGCTAAGAGCAAAGGCGGATCATTATGGTTCATTAGCTTCTGCATTTTTCTTATTGGTATAGCAGTTGGAGAATGGTGTAGTGAGGGTACTAATTGGATTCCCAACTATATATCCCCAGATAAAAAATATTCTTACGTGTTGCTTTTGCATACTACTTCTCAACAGTTTGCAGCTGTTACTTCAGAGCGTATCCGCATCGTGGAAACCGTTGTACACCACATGCTGCACCTGTCATGTAACTCTAAAGTTTCGAGTTTTGCTTTACGTCGTGTTACAACCAATAACAAGGCAAGCATGGAAACACTCTTGGGAACTCCCCTGTCTACTACCAAAATAATTGCAATCAGGGATCACCTAACTAAATTTTGAACAAAAACTTCAGCTGGCATCCTTAGTACCTGACAGCTGGTTCCTACGCTAGCAGCGTCATGTTTCCCCCTGTGATCCACAACTTATATTTGCTAAGAGGCATCGTTTGCACTTCAGGCATAATGTAACCCTGTAATGGGCTGGGCTACCCTCGCTTGTTGCTCCCACTGCATTAGGCGAACAGAGTGCTCTTGGCAGTGTGTAGCTGGTGGCACTTCGCATTCAGCAGAAACATTTTTATGACGCATGCAGTTCCCCTCATGACTCTCATCTTTCACCAGACAGCTACAAGCCCTAGGCCCCAGCCTATTACAAGCATCCGTCACCATAGAAGAAGGAAAAAGCACAGAGCTAGTTAGATCTGCAATCATTAGGATTTGTTATTATTACTTGCAGTTTTCCTTCAGCATTCAGGATTTGATTTGATTTAGTTGTCGGATATGCATACTGAATTATTAAACAGGTTTACGGGACTGTTTAGGAAAAAACTACCAGTTAAAAATATGGGATAGCTGATGGCAATACATGTATTGGACACATATGGTGTAATCTTTCCAAGAAATGTGTTACGCCAGGTAGTCAGTCAAGGTTAAACAAATCGTTATCCGATGTAGGATACTTTTCCTCCCACTCCCCAGACTCTTTCACATCGAGATTACCACAATGAAGCTTTTCATTAAGGCATCAAATCTGAAGGTGATTGTGATATTTTATGTTTTTTCAGCATTAATGTGAGAGGAGGTCAAAGCAGGATTATTCAAATAATCTCTAACTCCTCTTGTAGTTTCTAAAAAGTAATTAATTAGGGTGACGAGTCACAACGCACAGGAACAATCATGTGTTCAGTAAGGACATGAGGTACTTATGAATGATGGAAAACTCGCATTTTTATTACTTTATTAAATTCTGTAGTCTTTCCCCATTATGTTCATGTATATCTTTTTGGGTTTAGAATTAATAGTGACCGCTGCAGACTAAATTTTAGAGTTAGCGTCTCGTATGCAGCTGTACCTTCTTTATTTCAGTTTAGTAAATTCGTTAGTATTTCGCGGAACAGCTGTTAAATATCTGTTTCTAGCGATTCTGTTAGGGATGGATTCTATACGTTGGTTACACTCTGGTCTCTAGCATTGGTAAATGACTATCTTTTTCTCTATTTAGTTTTGATTTGTAGAACTGGATTCCTTACATTTTACTGAAAATTCATTGCCTAAACCCTACGGATTTTTCTGGATTCATAGACTCGTTAGTAATCAAACAATACTAACAATGTCACCCAGCAAGAAATTTTATTAAAGAAATATTCAGGGGCAACCATTCCACAAGCAGAATGTTCATACCATACTATAGAGAGAAATCTATGTATCAGTTCGTAAGTTAAGACAAGACTCTTTTCCTGATGAGTCAAACTTTTTTATGTTAAGAATCATGCTGCTTGTAGTGAATGCTAAACCCTTCCTACTACTTGATTTTTCAGTCACTTTCAGATAAGATGCGCCATTATATTGTTTACATTTCGCCGTTTCATTTATAAAAGATGGTTCTTCGAAGACTGATTATGAAATATTTCACAAATTGATATAGAGTACGAAGCATGAAGTGTAGAACTCCACTCTTGGGCATATATAATTTTTTTAGCAAGTATGTATTCGTTTATGTCAAATATATTTACTTCTCTAGTAACCTCACGGTACAAAACGAAATTTTGTAGTTATTTTTGCTTAGGTACCTGGATACAAGTCTAATTAATGTACATCCACCAAAGAAGCAAGAAATGCTGAAACGAATTCAAAAAGGAAGTTTGAAGATAAAAAAATGCAACATGATGAAGACTGTGCTTCGGAAATGATCTGGGGCACAATTCGGTATCATTCAAATCCTCATTCAGAATTTCTTGCAAGCTGTATTTCGCAAAATTTAGTTATACTCACCTCCTTAAGTTTCTCAAGTACTGCCCTAATTTTTCTCTATTCCCTACAGTTGCTTATACCTATCTTGCAAATACAAACGTTGTTGCAGCTTCAACCAAATTACAGAGAAATGAAATTTTTTACTAGGAAAATACTCTAAACCTAATACAAAATATTTCATAACATTTTTCTGGTTGATGTACTTAATGTACATGATTAAACAGTTCTAGTACGTGATCAATCATGTCACACATATCCGGTAAAATGTGAGCTATGGGATCAAATTGTACCAGAATTAGCAGAAAATTTTAAAAAATGTTGTGCACGCATTTTTTATTGCTGTGGTGTATGATCATCACCGCATTATAAATTGTACAAAATACTTGCAAACAATTCAGAAAGTATTCTGCATTAACTGTGATAAACTATAAAACTGTAAAACAGTTCTAAAATAAATACTGAGTGGAAGAATAGGTGGTGGTTTTCAGATAATAAGGAATCGAGTGAATCCCTTGTGACAAGCGAATTATAACACATCATCTGCGTAACATAAATGTAGACAATCAGGCATATCTGACTGGAATTGATTTGCCGCATTGTGTGATATTTTGGTCGACGTACACAAATGGAGGAAAAATCGCAATACCGAAAGATAATTAATGTAGAGTAATGAAATTTCGGGAATGCATTTGTCTTGAAATATATTGAAGTGATTATCACTGCAAGATCACAGGTTAATGTAAGGACGAGATAAGCCACTGCAAATGTCAAACGTTCATATAATTGCAGTACAGGTGCCGGACGTCAGTTTGTGGGGATGGTATTCCAGCTTTGTTGTATTCGGTTGATCAATACAGAGACGGTTAAGGCTGTTTATGGATGAAACTGGAGTTGTCGTGCGATGATGTCCCATATCTGCTCGTCTCGAGACAGAGCTGGTGATCGAGCAGGCCAAGGGAACATGTAGATTCTCTGTAGGGCATGTTGGGCTACAACAGCGGCATGAGGGCGAGAGTTATCCTGTTGGAAAACACTCCCTGCAATGCTTTTCATGAATGGCAGCGTAGCAGGTCGAATCAACAGACTGACGTACAAATTTGCTGTCAGAGAGCGTGGAATAACCACAAGAGTGTTTCCGGTGTTATACGAAATCGCACCCCAGATCATAACTGCAGAGTGGCTAGCACACAGACCGGCTGGTTTCATGCCCTCAACTGTCCTCCTCATAACCAAAACATGGCCATCACTGGCACCGAAGTAGGACCAGCTTTCATCAGAAAACACAACAGACCTCTTTCGCGGCCTCTTCAATGAGCTCTCGCTTGACATCACTGAAGTGGCAAACGGCTGTGGTTTGCGATCAGTGGGCAGTACCCTACAGGGCGTCTGGCTCTGAGCTTTTCATGAAATGACAGAGTCGTAGCAGTTCGTTGTGTCACCGTGGGGCCAACGGCTGCTCAGGTTGGAGCTACCAATGCAGTACGATTTGACGAAGCCATACGCCAAACAACGATGGTCTTTCCTCTCGGTAGTGCCACGTGGCCGTCCGGTGCTCGGTCTTCTTGCGACCGTACATTCTCGTTACCATAGCTGCAAGCTATCATATACTGTAGCTGTATTCTTACCAGGTCTTTCCACTACATCGCTAAAATTAATATCCAGCTACTTGTAGCTCCATTAAGCGACCTCGTTCAAACTCAGTGAGGCGTTAAAAATGGCATATTTGTCACCTTAGTGGCATTCTTGACTAAATACCACGTCCAGTCTCAAACGTAACAAACGATCACGACCGTTTCAGATTTGATTTCAAGCAAACATGATTTGTATCATCATTGTGGCGCTAATGCCGAAATTTGGGGTGTAGAAGCACGCCTACTATCTTTCGTTTATGGCGTGCAACTCTTTCTTGGTGTTGCGATTTTCTTTCCGTCAGTGTATCTGGAGATACATTTCCCCGACAGGATTGTGCATCAGTTTCGCGAGAAACTGGAGGCCGTTAATAATAGCCGGTTTCATCAAGAGTTACATATTGCGGATCACGCTATATAAGACACGAAGGTTACACTGGTTCGTGCGCAAACGAGGCTGCACTGGGCTACCACAGACAGGTAAATTCTACTTGCGCAACGTTTTGTCTAGACCGAACACCGCTGAACACTATGTACAACTCAAATTTATTTTCGTCTAGTTACCATTAATTTTATACCTAATTATCACAGTAATTAATAAATATTTGATAACTGAAACAAATGTAAATTCAGTTTCGCTGTATTATCTTTGAAATGCTTGTTATCGTGGACTTGCTAATACTTTCCTTGAATAAGGGAAAAGATAAAGAGGCGATGGTAATGCTGAAGGCGAAATGTCGAATAGCCGAATGAAAAATTGGCAATTTACAGATATTTAAAATGTAGCATTGTTATCAGATAGCAGTGTGCAGTGGAGGGACAAGCAACGATCTATAATCAGTATTCACTGCTCAGCGAGAACGTTATGACCCCCGACCTGCTGTCGGTATAAACCCGTCCAGGCTGTAGCAGCGTCACCTGGCGAGGAACAACTGCTAGTGAGACACATGCACGGTGCACGTAGTATTAGTGAGTGTGCTGTCCGTGGATAGAATGGGAAAGGCACGCTATCTGTCTGAGTTTGACCGAGGGCAGCACGAGAATTTTGGAAACTGCACGACTTGTCAGGTATTTGGGGTGAGTTTCTTCAACGCGTGGCGAAACGAAGCTGAAGCACATCCAAATATCGTGGAGTTGGGCGGGTACTCCTCATTACAGATGTCTGATGTCGTAGGCTGGACGGACTGATAAGATGGTGGTGGTGGTGTGTTGGGGCTTTTGGGCGCTCAACATCGAGGTCATCAGCGCCCTGACACACATTAAAAGGAACGAATGTGGACAGACCTAAGAAAACTAAAGCACACACTCAGAGAAAGCAGGAAAAGAAGGAAAATGCTACATAAGAAAGTAAAACCTAAGGAAAGGGGAAACATAGCAACAAGAATGTCACAGGAAATTGTTATTGGCTGGCCACTTACATAAAATATGGGTGAGCTTGTCACACAGTGAGCAAATTAAAATCCTCTCCCTAAAATCTTTGTAAAAACATTTGATAGGGCACAGAACTTTAAAACTTTAACCACATTCGTCCGAGTGTTGCCTAAAAGAGACGGCAGGTCCGATGGCAAGTCAGCCGCGACCCGCTGGTCGGAAAATAAAACGCAGTCCAATAAAACGTGGCGCACAGTGACCTGGACGCCGCAAGCACCACACGTTGGAGGGTCCTCTCGCCGGAGCAGGAAGCCATGCGTCATAGGGCTGTGGCCTATTCGAAGCCGAGTGAGGAGAATCTCGTCCCGTCGATGGGGCTGAAAGGAAGTACACCACACACGCGTTGTGGGCTTGACTATACGGAGCTTATTGTCAGTCACTTCCAGCCACTCATCCTCCCACCGAAGAATGACCCGTGAGCTCAACAGCGAGGTGAGTGCGTGCAAGCGGATAGCACACTGAGATACTTGTGGGGCGAGACACGCCTCCTTGGCTGCGAGATCTGCCCTTTCATTCCCAGCAATGCCAACATGCCCCAGAACCCAACAGAAAGCTACAACCTTCCCCAGTCGCTGTAGTCGGAGGAGGGCATCCTGGATGGTCTGGTCAATTTTGTCTGCCGGATACAAACGTTGCAATGGCTGAAGGGCACTGAGTGAATCGGAAAAAAATTAGGAGAGGAAGAGTGTCTCATGTGCTCCAGTGCCCGCAAGATCACAAACAATTCTGCATCAAAGACAGTAAAAGTCTGAAAAAGTCGGACCTTGAGGACACGATATGGAAAAACAACTGAGCAACCAACAGAATCCCCTTGTTTCGACCCATCCGTAAAAACAGCTACATAGTCGTGGTGCTCAGATAAAATGGCAGAAAATGCTGCATTAAAAACGGTGGCAAAAAAAGTCAGGACAGGCGGTGAACTGTAGCACAACTAACATCGGACTTCAAAGCTGGGCAGGTACAGGTGTGTCTGAACATACAGTGCACTGAACACTGTTAACGCTTGCCCTTCATGCATGTGCCGTTGTTAACACCATGACATCAAATGGTTCAAATGGCTCTGAGCATCATGGGACTTAAGTTCTGAGGTGATCAGACCCCTAGAACTTAGAGCTACTTAAACCTAACTAACCTAATGACATCACACACATCCATGCCCGAGGCAGGATTCGAACCTGCGACCGTAGCGGTCGCACGGTTCGAGACTGTAGCGCCTAGAACCGCTCGGCCACTCCGGTCGGCACCATGACATCGGCAACAACTAATGAAAATGGCCCTTGACCATTGACACTGGTCGTTGGTGCAGTGGTAGAGCGTTGCATGGTCTGATAATCCCTTTACCTTCTTCATCAAGCCATTGGGAGAGCGCGAATCCGACTTCTTCCAGGGAAACAGGTCCTTGAATCTGTACTGCTGGACGTTGATAAGTTGACTGCGGCTCCATTAAGCTCTGGGAAACATTCACGTGGGCGTCCATTGGTCCAGTGGAGTTCGTACAAGGCACCATGATGGCCATGGAGTATCGTATACTGGTTGGAGACCACGTACAGCCCTTCGTGACTATCATGTTTCCCGCCGGCAGTGGCATTTTCCAAAAAGATAATGCGCCATGTCACAAGGCCAGGAGTGTGGTGGAGTGTTTCGAGGAACACAGTGGCGGGTTCCGATTGATGTACTGCCCCCCCCCCCCCCCCACCCACCGAACTCGCCATATCTGAAACTGATCGAACACATCTAGGACGTGGTTGCACGTGGCGTCAGAGCTCATCACCCCTCCCCGGAATTTACTGGAACTGTGTGACTTGTGTGTGCAGGTGTGGTGCCAACTCCCTCCAGCGAACTGCCAAGGTCTCATTGCTTCCATGCCACGACGCGTCGCCTCTGTTGTCCGTGGCAAACGTGGACATGCCGGTCATTAGATAGGTGGTCATAATGTCCTGAGTCATAAGCGTAACTTGCTTTTCCTTGATATAGTTCACTGCACTAACTAGCTGAAATATGTCCTACCTCTCGAGACCAAAATCCGTCACAGAGTCAAGCAAAACACAACACGCGAAATTGTTCTTTTCTCATATTCATATGCAGTTGTTGAATAATTTACCTTTGCTTCAGGCAGGCATAAACTTTGGTTACTGTAGGTTTGCACTTCATACTGCTTTCACGAAAGAACTGAGATATTTTATTCTTACAGTAGGACTGCTGAACTATGATGCGGCTACGTTTTGTATCAGTTTATACATCTCAGTGTTTTGATGAGTTGGATTTCCACAACCACGTCTTAAAATGAAGTAATATAATCCCGAAAGACAACGTTGAGAATGGGGTTTCCAATTAGAAGTTATGAAATACTGGCCTGTCCTACCCTCGCAGCGTGGAGGTGGGGTCCCATGTGACACTTAATATTTAAGTGTCGTTGAGAAGCGTGTCATAAATTACGATTGGCACCCATTTCTATTCCTCCTATTACAGCGCGATCTGTGGCGAAACGAAGAAAATGCTTAAGACAAAAAGTATGTAGGTGTTACCGTAGAATCCTAATCTGAAAAAAAACGGGGTTTCCCATTGACGACCTCAAAGAAGCCAGCCGCCACCAATGCAAGATGTGGGGTCGCGGTTCGAGTATGGTATCGTTGGATGTTCCCTTCCGAGACAAACAAATTCGAATTTTGGAATTATAACATTTTTTGATCCGATGTGTAGTTCTCACGTCTTCAGTGAGCTAAAATGAACACCCTATTCAAACGCTCTCTTGATTATAACTGGATAAGCTGCAATTATTACGTTCACTGTCAGTATTCAGTTTGCTTTATGAAGAAGATAATTTCCCCTTAGGGCTGTCAAGTGTCACATTATTTTCTCTTGTGTCCAGACGAAACTACTTTGGTACCGCCATAATATTTCATTCTTTGATTGCTTTGGGAGAACACTAATCCAAGTAGGACACATGAATATTAGTTACTATATTACACAAGTGAATAAAAGATTTACTCTGATACCCTTCTTTACCACAGGACTGAACGATGATTGACAACTGTGCATCACTTGATAAACAGTTTAACGAAGTGTTCTCTAGAAGTACAAAATCCGGCCTTTACGAAAGCTAATTTGATCAGGAACCTTAGCAGCTGTCACTGTCCTACACGACGGTACTGACTGCTGTAGCTGAGCTCAGAAACTGGGCTGAGCTTTCGCATGCTGTATTGACCACTGTGCGAAGGCACTGCAGAGCTAGTTGGAGAGGCGTGGTCGTAAGATGTGTCTGGCATTGGTTGTTGCATATTGCAGCGAGCCCCCGCTAATATCTGTGGTATCGATTCGGGTCTTCGACTTTGATGTGGCACCGCGACCTCTGGACGACACCTCATTTTCCATTTATTGCGATCGAGATTTCGAGTATTATTCTTCTTCAGGAAGAATATTCTGTAATCCAAATGTGCACACAAGACTAAATACAGCCACCAGTTGAGAGATCAAAAGGTCGTAATTTTTCCGAGAGTTGGGTGACGTGGCGGAGACCTTGGTTGTGAATGGCTGCGTTTTGAATGTTCGTGAAACGATCCCGGAGACCTTGTTGGTAAAACATCTGCGTTTTTAATGTTCAGGAAACGACCCACTTCGTAAATTAACTGTCCTCATTGTGGAAAGGGTGCCTCGCCGTGATTTCTTCATCTGAATTAAAAGCAGTCAGTCAGCTGATGCCATTACAGCAGAATAAGTAGCTCAGGTAGAAGTTGATAGCCAAAAGAAGCAATATTTGTGAGTAGGGAAGATGACGTGAAACAAAATCACCCCCATCTGGGACACTATCCAGTAACGCTTTGTCATCAAAGCCTCCCAAACCTCGTCAGCAGTTTTAGGTAGTATGCTGCTGTGACGGTTTGCCACTTGCGAGCATAATTTGCTCTCAGCACACCACAGTAAATGCAAACACCATTCAAAATCAGCTTGCCGGATGATCTTTAAATTTCCACCATTTTCGGCGGTGTTGGATGCACATATTACTACTGCTCGCTTTTCTCCTATTTCTAAGGGTGACAGTGCTACACATTGTTTGTAATATCGTCATCTTTGTATACATACCTCCGTTTGATTAAACTTCTAAGTGTGTGAGTGGTGCTTTACATTATGTGCATATATACACACAAAAAATGCAGTACACAGTTTTCGCTGCTGCAAGATGATGAACAACCAGCACTGGAACGTAATGGCGCAGATCCTTCATTGGCACCACCACCCCAAGGAAGTTTCGTCAAGTGGGGAAACCAAACACTAAATGTAATGTAAAACGTGAGCTATCCGTCTGAAAATGAACCTATTGGTTCGAAACTGGTAACGGCGCTGTTTAAATAAATAAATAGCATTGTAAAAAGTGGATGGTTGCTGTAATTTTCTCTGTAAGAGTCAACCTATAGGAGCGTTATTGTTTAGAATACATATAAATCATCTAGTAGAATGCGTCACATGCTCTCTAAGGCTATTAGCAGATAATCAGGTTGTCTATAACGAAGTAGCAACGCCAGAAGATAGTAACGATTTCCAGAATGACCTCCAGAGAACTGAATGGTGACGGCTCTGGCAGCTGACCCTGAACGTAAATAAATGCAACAACATATTCTGCAAACATAGGAAAAGAAATGTACTACTGTATTGATGGAAAACTGCTGGAAACAATATCTGCAGCAAAATATCTAGGAGTAACTATCCGGAATGACTTTAAGTGGAATGACCATATAAAACAGACTGTGGAGAAAGCAAATTCATAGGAAGAATATTAAGGAAATGTAACTCGTCCACGAAGAAAGTGGCTTATAAGGTGCTTGGTCGCCAGATTCTTGAGTATTGTTCAAATATCTGAGATCCCTATGAGATAGGACTGATAGGAGAAATACTTCTTTACACGTAGCGAGGGCCTTATCGACCATACGCCTGCTCTATCAGCCTCTTCCACTTCTGCCAGTCCAATGCGCTGTTTGTCCAGTTGCTGTTGCTGTTCATCCTAGGTGTGGCCTCCCGAATGTTACCCCGCCATCTGATTCTGGGTCTCCCTGTTCCTCTCGTTCCATCTATTGTTCTGCTGAATGCCATTGTAGGTAGTCTATTCTCTGTCAATCTTGCTATATGGCCTGCACATTCAACCTGCTGATAAACGGGCATCTGTTCTGTTGTTATTACTGAAAGGCTTCCTAGGTACTTGAAGTGGTTAACAGTCTTGAAATGGAATCCATCTACAGTCAGAGGTGCATCTTTTCTGGTTTTCTTACTTATTGGCAGGTATTCTGTCTTTTATTCATTAACATGTAATCCTGTTTTCTCAGCAAGTTTGTAGTAATTTTGCATCATTCGGATTAATTCTCTTTTGGAACTACTTATTAGTGCTACATCATCTGTATAGGCAAGTCTTGTAATGTTCACATCCTGTAGCTGGATCCCTTGTGAACTGGTTTTAGAAAATTCTCTATCGATCTTCTCTAGGACAAGGTTAAATAAAATAGGTGAAATGGCATCCGCTTTTCTCAGTCCAGTGTACACCTTAAAAATCTTCAGTTTCTCCTACCGGTGTCTTTATGCGGCACAAAGTTTCATCTATACACATTTTAACTAATCTGATTAATTTTGATGGTATTTTAAATTCCTTCATTATATTTAGGAGTGTCTGTCGGTGTATGCTATCATAGGCCTTTTTAAAATGTACGAATAATAAGTGGACACCTACACTGAATTCCCACGCCTTCTCAGATACTTGTCTTAGGGTGAAAAAGTGATCTAATGTGGATCTGTTTCTGCGGAAACCGCATTGCTAATCCCCAATCGGTTCTTCTGTTATTGGTATCAGCCTGGTTAATCGGCAGCTCGATAAGATTTTGTGGGTGACATCCAGTGAGGCAATTCCTCTGTAATTATCAAAAACAAGTGGATCATTCTTCTTAAATATGGGGCACACAATTGCAGTTTTCCAATCTGCAGAAATGGTTTCTGTCTCCCAGATTGTTTCTATTAACGCCTGTATTTCTAATTCCAGTTGTGGGCCTCTTTTCTTTAATTACTCAGCGTATATCTTGTCCTCACCACAAGCCTTATTCTTCAATTTCTTTATTGCTTGCCGTATTTCATTTACTGATTGGGTAGTAACTATATCAGCTGTATCAATTGTATCAGGTTCTTCCTATTTAAAGTAAGAGTGGTGGTCATTGCAGTTGAGAAGATGTGAAAAGTATGTCTTCCATCTTTTTTGTATGTCACTTTTGTCTGTCAATATTTTTCCATACTGATCCTTTATAAACTGTTCCCTTTTATTGACTTTACCAAAGGATTTTTTTAATATTTTGATACATCTGTCTTGTCCTGTGATGCTGGAAGTAATCCTCTGCTTCTCTGATCATATTGTTATAGTATTCCCTTTCCTCTTGCCTTAGGATTCTTTCCGTTCCTTGGCGGCGTTTGTAGTATCTTCCCTTCAATGTCATATTGTCCCTTTCTTTGATCCATGCATTCCTCGCATTTCTTCTTTCCAGGACTTTTTCATGACACTTGTGTCAAACCAAATTTTATTAGGTCGTTTTCTTTCACCTATGATTTTGGAAGCTGCTTCTTGAATACAGCCCTTCAGGTGTCTCGATCTGCTTTCGACATCTTGTGTTTCTGCATTGGTCAGTCTCGGTTTTGTGAGACTACTTTTAATTTCTTTTGTAAAATTTTCTTTTATGTCTACTTTCACCAGGTTTCTTATGTTATATCTTGTAATTTCTTCTCTATTTCTGTTTACGTTCCTTCTGCGTTTCACTTTCTTTCTTGATATGATTAACATTTGGTCTGTGTCACAATCCGTTACCCTAAAGGTTCTGACATCTTTAATACTGTTTTGGAATCGTTTCTTGATTGCTATATGATCTATTTGATTGACTACCTTTCCATTTGGTGATATCCATGTCTCTAAGTGAATGCGTTTATGTTGAAATTTTGTGCTGCTTATCGTAAGACCATTTGTCATTGCAAGGTTTATAAGTCGAACCTCATTATCTGAACTTTCCTCGTGTAGGCTAAAATTTCCGATGGTTGGCTTGTAGATTTCTTCCTTTCCTACTGTGGCATTAAAATCTCCTAACACTATTTTCACATTGTGCCTACTTAATAAGTTGTACGTTTGTTCCAATTGGCTGTAGAATTCTTCTTTAGTGTTGGCATCCTTATCTTCTGTGGGTGCTGTGCGTTTAGAAATGTAATGTCTATCCACTGCGTCTGAATAGTTATGTATGATATACGGTTATTAACATGTTTGAACTCCCTTACTGAGACGTCTATTGATTTATGAATGCAGAAACCGGTTCCACATTCATGGCACTGACCGCAGTCTCCATACATTATTGTCCCGTCTGCTATTTCTAGTGAACCTGTTCCCTGCCATCTTACTTCCTGAAGACCTACCAATTGCACTCTATATTTTCTTAATTCGTTTGCTAGTATTTGGGCAGTTCCAGGGCGACAGAGGCTTCTAATATTCCATGATCAAAAAGAGAATTCCTTGTAGCTTTGCCAGTTTTTGTTCCAGTAAATCCTGTCCTGTTTCCGAGGCTGGCGTTTGGTATCCTGACCGCTTTTTATTTTTACTTGAGTGGGTTGGTAGCCCTTTGCACAACCCCAAGCCTGGAGGACCATGAGTCTTGATTTTGGGGTACTCTACCCCTAGGAGGGTTGCCTTCACCGCGGCTGAGCGAGCCTCTCGTGCCCGTGCTAGTTTTGGTACACTCCGGGTGTTTTATTTCCCCGGTACCCTCTATATCTAGAGAGCATTCCCCTATCCTCCACCTGGGGAGGCGCCCGATGGGGGACTAGCAAACCCAACACGGGTTGATAGGAGAGAGAGAGAAGATAAAACGAAGAGCGGCACGTTTCATCACGGGATCGTTTAGTCGGCACAACAGCATTACGGAGGTGCTCAAAAAACTCCATTGGCAGACGTTACCAAGAGAGGCACTGCGCATCACGGAGAGATTTACTATTGAAATTTAGAGAGAGAAATTTCCGGGAAGAGCTGGACAACATATTACTTCCCCCTACATACGTATCGCTTATTGACCACGAGGAGAAAATTCGAGAAATTAGAACCAATACAGAGGTGTACTGGCAATCATTCTCTCCACGCGCTATTCACGAAATCACCAGGGTTGGAGGGCTCAGTTAATGGTACAAACAGTACCCTCCGCCGCGTATCATTAGGTACCTTGAGGAATATGATGTAGATGTAGATATTCTGCTCCTTGAGTTACTGACTGTTATTAACTTATACACGAAATATATTCGCAGTTGCGAATATGGGTAACATTCATCTTCTTAAAGGAATGACGAAAACGTAAATTTGCGCCGGATCGAGACTCTAACCCGGATTTCCTGCGTATCGCGGGCGGTCGCCTTATCATTAGGCTATCCGAGCGCGATTCACGGCCAGACTCAAAGTCCCACAGGCCGCCAACTTTGTGTCTACCTTCTGCACTCGTACATACATTATGTACATTTCCCTACAGTGGGGACATTTTAAATGAAAGTTGCTTGCCCAGTTTCGGCGCATCAATCCAATACTGCAGTGCCTGTGTTGTTCAGAAGTACGATGCATGCATGTCAAAAGGAACTTTGTATCGTATTTCTGAACAACACAGGTACTGTAACATCGTACATATCGTATGTTTTAAACTTGCATTTCTGGGGCGGAAGAAGCGGTTTTTAAATTGTTGAATATATGTTATGTGCAAGTCTGCTTTTCTTAAAGCGTCTCTGTTTACCGTAATTAATTTTTTTTTAAAGAAACGTTCTCTTTTAAGTTTTGTGGTTCATAAAGATACTGTGTGATGAATTCCCCACTTCAGGTTCGTCAGAATAGACTATTTAATCACGTCAACTTGTGAAAACTGGGCGAGTAGATTCGACTCCCTTTCCGTGGGTTATCTGGAGGTCCTTACATAGCACTATAACTCACTGTAATATAGGCCTCAAGAGAACTGTATCAAAGAGAGTACCAGCTCACTTTTTGTAATACCAATATGAGGCCACTTTTGACTCATCCCTCCCTCCTCCAACCGCCCCTCCTTAGCCCTTCCCCTCCTTTCCCCTCCTTACCTCCTATTGGGGGATACGACGGCACTTTTGATATGGCTCGAAATCTTGGAATAAGATCTACCTTAGATTCAATCCCGCAGCCTCTTACTTTCCAAACGCTTCCCACCCCCATTCTGGAAAAACTAGCGCACTTAGGCTGAATTCAAGTCGCCCCATTTATATACTTGCCGCCAAACCTTTCCATCACGTCATCATTCTACACAGCACCATTCTGACAGCTCGTCTACATATTTCGTGGTAGCTGTCTAGGAATAAATAGGGTGGAAATTAAATATTACGCCAGCAACTTCGCCTATGATATCGGTTATAAACATCAGAGATAACTTCAAAAAAAGTTGAGGAATAACGGGTGTAATTACCGTTAAATACTACTGCTGCGTCTTCTAATACTGTAATTATCAACACGTCTCTTCTCAGCGGCATATCGCGCTGCTGGTTGCGGACTTAGCCTCTTTCATTTGCCGCGAAGGTATGTGTGAGAAATGGGTTACACGCTCCGTTCTCTCTTACACGCTGCTAGGAATAGGTCGCACGTCCGATCTGCCACGGCAGAATACACAGAGAGACAGAGAGAGCAGTCTGGTCCATAGTCGATCCACGTCACTGCGAGAATTCTACTCTTGTGACATGTTACGCACTTCTACATTGCGTGGTAGAAGTAGGTCACACACTCAGTTCTCCACGGGGAGAATACTGACGTAGCGTGAAATTGCTTACGCACATTTGTGCTCAGTATTCCAAAACGTCGGAATTTCTGGTAATTGCTGGTTGGAGAATCTGTTTTCGTAGATTTTCTACATCTACATCTACATTGATACTCCGCAAGCCACCCAACGGTGTGTGGCGGAGGGCACTTTACGTGCCACTGTCATTACCTCCCTTTTCTGTTCCAGTCGCGTATGGTTCGCGGGAAGAACGACTGTCTGAAAGCCTCCGTGCGTGTTCACTCTGATACCTAAATATACCGATGCAATTAGGTCACCCAAATATTTGCAATACGTCAGTCAGATTTCTCGTAATTGCGACTGGGAGAGGAATATACACTGATACCAGCACAGATAGGAATATTTGCAGAGCAAACAGCGGTGGTAAGGGCTCTGCGCTACGTGTTGCCGCAGGTCTGGGGCCGCCAGGGCGTCTACATCTACATCTTCATCTACATAGATATTTCGCAAGCCACCGTACGGTGCGAGGCTGAGGGTCCCCTGAGGGTCCCCTGCACCAACGCTTGTCATTTCTTTCCCTGTTCTACTCCCAAATAGAGCGAGGGAAAAACGACTGTTTGTACGCCTCCGTATGAGCCCTAATTTCTTGTATCTTCTCTTCGTGGTCCTTACGCACCATGTATGTCAGCGGCAGTAGAATCGTTAAGCAGTCCGCTTCCGATATTAAGCCTCTAAATTTCCTAAATAGTGTTTCTCGAAAAGAATGTCGCCTTCCTTCCAGAGTTTCCCATCTGAGTAACCGAAGCATCTCCGTACCACTTACTTGTTACTGGAACTTACCAGTATCAATTCTAGCAGCCCGCCTCTGAATTGGTTCGATGTCTTCCTTCAGTCCGACCTCGTACGGATCCGAAATACGCGAGCAGTACTCAACAATAGGTAGCACCAGAGTCGTATATGGGGTCCCCTTTACAGGAGGACCACTCTTTTCTAAAATTCTCCCAATGAACCGAAGCCGACCATTCGCCTTTCTACCACAGTTCTCACATATGGAAATACCACTTTCATTATTTTTTACTAAACACTGCCGTACAGAATCTTCCCTGAGAAAGATAACTCATACTTAACCTATTCATTATTACCCACAATATGCAAGCCCAAAGCAATCTCACAGCTATACATTGACAACATGACTTCCAATAAATTAACACAAAAGAATGGCCCTAAATTGCAAGAAATCCTAACAATATTACAAATCCAAAAAATATGAAATTAAAGAAACATGAAAATACCTCCAACTCTGTTAATTTGCTAAACTCATTTCAATCACGAATCCCAACTGTGCAAATCTCATTCTTCTTCAAAAGTCACTTACCTCACAGAAAATCTTCATAACACGAAACACAGCAATTACAGCAAGTAGGAACTACAGCCAGCAAAATAAAAATATTCTTACTGCTATAGACTATAATTACTAGGAGGCATAAGGTTAGCGAAAGAAAGACTTTGTTGAAGTGCAAACAATATACTCAGAAAATTTTACCTTGATCATGTGACATCCAGCTTCAAAAATTGTATAGTTGTCAATAAATCCACTGTCCAAACATTATCAACCAAACATCCAACATCGTACATTCCCTTACGTATGTTCTTATAAACACATCATTTCACCCCACTTTACAATGCATGTTCTACCAACACAAAGTCTCCGTAAGATTATCATGTCCATAAAGTTCCCTGTTCACTCGCTAACTGCTAGTTCGTCCAACCACAGAAACTCTTGCCGTGGGCGAAGAGCTCTGTCAGCGATATTATCGCAGTCTGTAACGCTGTCAACATACAAGCAGGCTACTTACACATGCTCTTTCCATCTCATATCGCATTACAGCGTTCGCAGATATTTAAACGACTTGAGTGTGTCAAGCAGGGCACTCACTAGTAATACCGTATCCGAACATAAGTCATCCAGAATGAGATTTTCACTCTGCAGCGGAGTGTGCGCTGATATGAAACTTCCTGGCAGATTAAAGCTGTGTGCCCGACCGAGACTCGAACTCGGGACCTTTGCCTTTCGCGGGCAAGTCCTCTACCATCTGAGCTACCAAAGCACGACTCACGCCCGGTCCTCACAGCTTTACTTCTGCCAGAACCTCGTCTCCTACCTTCCAAACTTTACAGAAGTTCTCCTGCGAAACTTGCAAGTTCGAGTCTCGGTCGGGCGCACAGTTTTAATCTGCCAGGAAGTTTCATATCAGCGCACACTCCGCTGCAGAGTGAAAATTTCATTCTGGAAAACTTCCCCCAGTCTGTGGCTAAGCCATGTCTCTGCAGTATCCTTTCTTTCAGGAGTGCTAGTTCTGCAAGTTTTGCAGGAGAACTTCTGTAATGTTTAGAAGGTAGGAGACGAGGTTCTGGCAGGAGTAAAGCTGTGAGGAGCGGGCGTGAGTCGTGCTTCGGTAGCTCAAATGGTAGAGCACTTGTCCACGAAAGGCAAAGGTCCCGGTTCGAGTCTCGGTCGAGCACACAGTTTTAATCTGCCAGGAAGTTTCATAAGTCATCCACATTAACTTACATTTTCCCACATTTAGAGCTCGCTGGCATTCATCACCCCAACTAGAAATTTTCTCCTAGTCATCTCGTATCTTCCTGTAGGCACTCATCTTCGATACCTTACCATACACCAAGGCATCATCACCAAACAGCCACCGGCGGTTGTGACCGAGCGGTTTTAGGCGCTTTAGTCTTGACCTGCGCGACCGCTACGGTCGCAGGTTCGAATCCTGCCTCGGGCATGGATATGTGTGATGTCCTTAGGTTAGTTAGGTTTAACTAATTCTAAGTTCTAGGGGACTGATGACCTCAGATGTTAAGTCCCATAGTGCTCAGAGCCATTTGAAGCATTTTGGACCAAAGAGCCGCAGATTGCTGCCAACCCTGTCCGCAAAATTATGTATGTAAATAGAGAACAGCGGTCCCATCAGAGTTCCCTGGGGCACTCCTCACGATACCCTTGTCTGTCCACTCGTTGTCGAGGACTACAAACTGGATTCTAAGGAGTTTTCGAGCCACTCAAATGCCTGGAACTTATTCCATATGGTCGTGCCTTTGTTAACAGCCTGCAATGGGGCACCGTGTCAAATGTTTCCCGAAAATCTTGGAATACGCAATCTGCCTGTTGCCCGTCATCCATAGTTCTCAGCAGAACTGAGAAAAGGTGAAGCTGAGTTTCGCACAAATTATGCTTTCTAAAACCATGCCGATTCGTGGACATAAGCTCTTCAGTCTCAAAAAAGTTTATTTTATTCGAATAGAGGCCATATTTAAGGACTCTGCAGCATACAGAAATTAAGGGTGTTGGTCAATAACTTTGCGGTTCCGTTTTTTAACCTTCTAATATACTGAAGTCACCTGCGATTTTTCCCATTCGCTTGGGACTTTGTGCTGGGCGAGAGATTCACAATAAATGCAAGCTAGAAAGGAGCCAATGCTTTAGGTTACTCTTTGTAAAATCGAACTGGGACTCCATCTAGATGTGGTGATTAATTTGTTTCCAAATCGTTCAGTTGCTTCACTACGTCAGGTATGCTTATGACTACATCGCCCATATGGGAGTCTGTCCGGTGGTCAAACGACGGTATGTTTGTACGATTCTCTTGTATGAACGATATCTTGAATGTGAAATTTAAAACTGCAACTTTCGTTTGGTATCTTCAGCTGCCACACCAAACTGATCAACAAGGGACTGTGTAGAAGTCTTAGACTCGCTGATCGATTTCTCGTAAGGCCAGATATTTTTCGGGTTTTCTGCCAGATCTTTTGCTAACGTGTGACGATGATAGTGTGGTATGTTTCGCGCATAGATCTTTTCACAAATGCACGGATCTTTACTAATCTTCGCTTGCCATCATTTGTGCGTTCCCTTTTGAACTGAGAGTGCAACAGTCTCTGTTTCTTCAGCATTCTCCCAAACCATGGCAGGTATTTTCCATCCTTTATGCACTTACTAGTCGCATAGTTCTCCAGACCACGATTTATAATCTGCAATAACTTTGCCTGTAATTCCTCCACACCCACCTTACTGGAACTAAATGATGCCAATTCACCGCCTAAGCGAGGTGCTAATATCGGCTTATCTGCTCTGTCTTCCAGAAACATTCTTCTCGCCTTCTTGGCTGATTTATTAACTTTCGTAATCATAGTTGCTATAATCACATCATGATTGCTAATCCCCATTTCTATACTGACATTGTCAATAAGGTTCATCCTATTTCAGGTAAAATAAAAGGACTAAGATATTTCCAATGCATATGGGCTAGCCGGCCGCGGTGGCCGTGCGGTTCTCGGCGCTCCAGTCCGGAGTCGCGCTGCTGCTACGGTCGCAGGTTCGAATCCTGCCTCGGGCATGGGTGTGTGTGATGTCCATAGGTTAGTTAGGTTTAAGTAGTTCTAAGTACTAGGGGACTAATGACCACAGCAGTTGAGTCCCATAGTGCTCAGAGCCATTTGAACCATTTGCATATGGGCTGCCCAGATAGCTGCTCAAGACAGTTTTCAGAAGATGTATTTAAAACTATTTCACGTGATTGTCTGTCTGTAGCCCCCACAATGAATCCATAGATGTCTCAGTTTATACCGTGTAGGTTTGAAAAACGACAAGATACTCTCTCACCTATTTTTCGCATACGGAAAATTATTAAAGACACACTTTGAGTGAGACTCTAGAGGATTAATGGTCTGAGCAGACGTTGATGGAGCCTGGTAGGGCGCTAAAAGCATGAGGTATTTGTATGATTCTTAGCTCGCAGAAACGGCATGTTGGGAGTTGAAAGCAATTGGCGACGTGCTCATCCCTTAGTAAATCTTGGCAGACAGGTCCACAGCTGTACAGGGCAGACAGGGCAGACCATCATCATGACAGGTCTCCACCAGAACAATGGCACGCTACCTGAAGGCCTGGGCTGGGGCAACGGTCTGAACGTGTCTACACAGTTAAGTCATTAAAAGGGTATTGTGTGCAGAGCCGTGCGTAGTGAAAATTCACAAGTTTTCATGGTCACCAAAAGTGCAAATAGGCCAGTGAAACACTTCCCCGGCCATCTCAGTTGTGTAAGAAAAATCCGGCGTCTGAGAAACGCTTAGAGATAGAATCTTCACTACACCACATAGCTAGGACTAACAAGCTCCAAGACACAGGCGATTTAGATGAAGATCTTTAAGATTGTATCTGTTCGCCTACTGCCGTGGGAAGCGACACGACTTTGCGAAAACTTAAAAAAGCCAGTAATTGGCAGTTTCCTTTTTTGTCACAGGTGCAGGGTTCTTAATTCATGCTGTGGTTCGACATGAGTTTGTGCCGTCGTGTGGGAGGGGAGATTTAGCGCCTCTAGAGCCCTGTAATTGGCTCAACATGGGGTGGAGGCGGTGTCGTTCGTGCACTTTGTGGGAAAACGGAATTTTTTTTCCTGGAGAGGTGCGAGGCACTCGGGTGCCGGACATTGGTCTGGAAGCACTTCTAGTTGAAGTTCTGGCATGTGCGGTTGGTACTTGACTTGTATGAAGTGTGGACTGAGGAGCCTGTGGTGAAGTTCTTACTGTACCGACATTGTGACTTCAAACATCTCGGACTACTCGTTTGCTGAGGGCACACTTATTCGTTTTAGTTTTACCAGTCTTGATGTTTGGTATCCTCGTGTGCTCTGTCGTATAAGTGATCCAAATTGGTCCTTGGTAGGACCAGCGAACAGGTGTGTCACACATGGAATCTACCGTGATTTCAAGGCTCTGGTAGAGAGTTAATTGCGATCCGTCTCCCTGATCGCTAGACCGTAAGACTTTTGCATTTCTTTCACGGCCGCGATGGATTAAAACATGGTTCAAATGGCTCTGAGCACTACGGGATTTAACATCTGTGGTCATCAATCCCCTATAACTTAGAACTACTTAAACCTAACTAACCTAAGGACATCACACACATCCATGCCCGAGGCAGGATTCGAACCTGCGTCCGTAGTGGTCACGCGGTTCCAGATTGAAGCGCCCAGAACCGCACGGCCACAGCGGCCGGACGATGGATTCACAGGTGCCGCCTCCACGTCTCACCTCCGCCGCACGCATCTTGCCCGCTTCAAGTCACGTGGCCGCACGAAGTACACAGAGCAACCTACTACCGCTCCGGCATTGCCAGGGCGTACAGATCTCAACCGCCACTTGCTCTCAGCTGCACCTATGCAGAGAAAGCTTTGATCAATAAAAGTCTGCTGAGCGTCAGATCAATTCCGCTGTCTTTGCCAACCCAGGAACCTTGTCCAGTGTAGTCTTAAATCACATGCTAGTTGTTTATGGTACTCAATCAATCACTTGCTTAGCATAATTTATGTCTGTTTTAGAATAAATAAATTTTGTTAGAACACTAAAATTATGCCAACCTTCCCATTCATTTATATAATCCCACTAGGGTTTCCTTTCAGGTTAAAGTCGCCTCCAACTAGTATAAAGTGATTCTGGTATTTACCGTACGACTATCTTTGAATGACTATGGGATAGTCACTTCAGAACCGGGTGGCCGGTAAAAACATCCAACCTTTAACTTGGTGCCACCTACACAAGTTAGTATAGGCGACCAGGCGACTTCACTACCACACTTACATTCGACCTTAAACAAGACAATTTTTTTTGTCAATTGGAATGAACAGTCGCACTCCAATGGGCTCTAATATCTATTTCCGATATACGTTCCACGACTCGCTAAATATCTCAGAGATTTCCACTTCCTGCTTTAGCCAACTTTCGGCCCCAAGAATAGATTTACAGTGAGAACTTTCCTGGAGGGCGGTAGATTAGGGAACTTTATCACGAATACTTAGACAGTTTACCGATAAAAATACGCCAGTCAAAGTATCTTGATTCTGAATGCTGTTTGCCGCGCGGGATAGCAGAGCAATCTAAGGCACTGCAGTCATGGACTTTGCGGCAGGTCCCGGCGGAGGTTCTCCTCCTCCCTCGGGCATGGGTGTGTGTGTGTTTGCCCTTAGGATAACTTAGGTTAAGTAGTGTGTAAGCTTAGGGACTGATGACATTAGCAGTTAAGTAGCATAAGATTTCACACACATTTGAACATTTATTTTCTGAACGTTGTTTGACTTCCCTTACTGCATATCGACTGTTGAGTTTTAATCAGAGCACCTCTAACAACTGCCAAGCCTAAAAATCCCTCATTTGCGCTCCACAAATACTCTGCTATCCGAGTAGCTGATTCCTTTGTGTAGTACACCCCCCACCTGTCAAGGGAAATCTTACAAATCACCATACGTTAACGCAGGTCTAGAAATCTGCAGCCAAGACCGTCGCAGAGCCCACGAAACCTTTGGTTGAGACCCTCTACTCCGTTGCAAATCAAAGGACCAGGATCAACTGTGGGAACGATGCTGCAAACTGCGAGCTCTACTTGCACCCCTCGCGCGAGGCCAGCAGTCTTCACCACCTTCGCCAGCCGCCTGTACGAACTGAGATTCGTCTCAGGAGCCATGCAACAGGTGAAATTGGTGCCGACTTGAGCCACAACTTGCAAATGACTGCCCTCTGCACGCTCGATAGCCACGGGCAAGGCCGCCTCTACATCTCGGATGAGGCGTCCCAGCAGACATACGGAGTGCACATTGTCTTTCTTTCCAGCCCTGCACGCTATCTGCCTAACACTGCAGCTCCCAGTAACTAGTAAAACCTACAGTCCGTATGCCGCCACTCACCCTGCTGTGAGAACGGATCCACCGTGTCACATGCACTAGGAAGTGTCTCGGAAGCAGAACCCGTAGGCAAAACAAGTGACATCTGAGGTGTGCCACCGTTACACACCGAGACAGCAGCCTGAAGGTGATTGACCGTAGCCAAAAGCACATTCTGCCGTTCGCGCATTACGGCCAGCTCCTCCTGCGTCCGCACACAGCATGCACGTATCATAGCCATCCTAACAAGTCTAACTGAAGAAGTAAACGATAAAAGCAGACAGAATTCTAGATACGCAACCTGCTACACTCCTGATGTGTCACCAATGGACGCTGATACATTGAACTATGGAGCTGTTCAGACACTAAAGACATAATGAATTTATCCTTACAAAACGCGAATTTAAACCACTTAAACAGGAAAACACGCAAGAAATTTAACAAATATACTGCGAGGAAGACACAGAAAAAGGTGAAGGACGGTGTTCAAGTATCAGCTGAATAATTCACCCATGACTCGCTCCGCCGAGCATACGCTATGTCGACTCATCTCTCTATCGCTAATTGTGATCATGTTGAATGAAGACTAAATGTAACTGGTATCGGCATAGCTCAGTTGGTAGGTTACTGGAACAACATTCGTTCCACATATTCGAATTTTACCTCGCATAGCTGTTCGCCAAGGTAGCAACTGTAGAGTAATGGTATATTCTGCTTTAGATTCCCAGTTAAATGTAGTAATAGTAGATTCATAACTATAGATCCCCAGCCAGCGGTACCAAGCAGATCTCACAATCTGTTTATTTTTATTTTTATTTATTTATTTTTTTCAGTGATCAGTCTTCTCTCTGGTTTGACGTCCTCTCCCATTCCAAACTCTTCATCTCAGAGAAGCACTTGCAACCTAGGTCCTCAATTATTTGCTGCGTGTTTTCCAATCTCCGTCTTCCTCTACAGCTCCTTCTAGTAGAATGGAAGTCAGTCTCCGATTTCTTAACAAAGTCTTATCATACTGTCCTTTCTCCCTGTCAGTGTTTTAGACATATTCCTTTCCCTCTCCGGCGCTGCGCAGAACGTCCTCATTAATTACCTTATCAGTCCACCAAATTTTCAACATTCAACTGTCGCACCTCATCTCAAATGCTTCGATTCTTTTCTGTTACGGTTTTCCCAATGTCAGTGTTTCACTATCCTACAGTGCTGCGCTGAAAACGTACATTCTCAAAAATTTCTTCCTTAAACTAAGGCCAGCGTTTGATAGTAGTATACTTCTCTTGGACAGGAATAACTTTCTTTTTCTTACCGAACGAGATGGCGCAGTTGTTAGCACACTGGACTCGCATTCGGGAGGACAACGGTTCAAACCCGTGTCCGTCCATCCCAATTTAGGATTTCCAAGATTTCCCTAAATCGCTTCAGGCAAATGCCCGAATGGTTCCTTTGAAATGGCACGGCCGACTTCCTTTCCCATCCTTCCCTAATCCGATTGGACCGATGACCTCGCTGTTTGGTCCCTTCCCCACAACCAACCAACCAACCAATGCCGTTTTTACCAATGCTAGTATGCTTTTGATGTCCTCCTTGCACCGTCCGTCATTGGTTATTTTGCTGCCTACACAGTAGAATTGCTTTACTTCATCTACTTGGTGACCATCAGTCCTGTTGTTTAGTTTCTCGGTACTCTCATTTCTGCTACTTCTCATTACTTTCGTCTTTCTTCCATTTAGCCTAAGTCCATATTCTGTACTCATCAGACAGGTCATTCTGTTCAGCACATCCTATAATTCTTTTTCACTTTCACTCAGATAGCAATGTCATCAGCGAATCGTATCACTGATATCCTTTCAACTTGAATTTTAATTCCACTCTTGAAACTTTCTTTTATTTGCATCACTGCGTCTTCGATGTACCGACCGACCAGTAGGGGCGAAAGACTACATTCTTGTCTTACACCCTTTCTTAATAGGTGCACTTCGTTCATGGTCGTCCATTCTTATTATTCCCTCTTGGGTCTCGTACATATTGTATATTACGCCCCTCACTCTAAAGCTTACTCTTATTTTTTTTTTTTAGAATTTCGAAAATCTTGGCACCATTTTACATCGTCGGGCATTTTTTCCAGGTCGACATATCCTATGAACGTGTCTTGATTTTTCTTTAGTCTTGCTTGAATTATCAACCGCTACGTCCGAATTGCCTCTCAGGAGCCTTTGCGTTTCCTAAAGCGTAACTGATGGTCTTCTAACAAATCCTAAACTTTCTTTTCCATTCTCCTGTATATTATTTTTGTCAGAAACATGGATGCATGAGCTGGTACGCTGATTGATAATTGTTGCATTTGTCAGTTCTTGCAGTCTTTGGAATTGTATGGATGTTGTCTTTCCGACTGTCTGACGGTATATCATCCGTCTCATATATTCTACAAACCAACGTCAGTAGTCGCTTTGTTGCCACTTCCCCAATGATTTTGGAAATTCTGATGGAATGTTATCTATCCCTTCTGCCCTATTTGATCTTAAGTCCACCAAAGCTCTCTTAATTTCTGATTCTAATACTGGATCTCCTATCTCTTTTAAATCGACTCCTGTTTTTTTTCTCTTATCACATCAGACAAGTCTTCCCCCTCGTAGAGGCATTCAATATACTCTTGCCCCCTATCCGCCCGCTCCTCTGCATTTACAGTGGAATCCCGTTACACTCTTAATGTTACCACCCTTGCGTTTAATTTCACCGAATGTTACTTTGGCTTTCCTATATGGTGAGTCAGTCCTTTCAATAAACATTTCCTTTTCGATTTCTTCGCATTTTTCATGCAACCATTTCGTCTTAGCTTCCCTGAATTTCTTACTTATTTCATTTCTCAGTGACTTGTATTTCTACATTCCCGAATGCCCATGAACATTTTTATGCTTCCTGCCTTCATCAATCAACTGAATTATTTCTTCTCTCACGCACATTTTCTTCGCAGTTACCTTATTTGTACTTTTGTTTTTCATTTCAACTTGTGTGATTACCCTTTTAGAGACGTCCATTCCTCTTCAATTGAACTATTTTTTGAGCTATTCCTTATTGCAGTATCTATAGCCTCAGAGAACTTCATGGGTATCTCGTCATTCCTTGCTATTTCTGCATCCAACTTCTTTGCGTATTGATTCCTCCTAACTAATCTCTTAAACTTCAGCCTACACTTCATCACTATTACGTTGTGATCTCAGTCTGTATCTGCACCTGGGTGCGCCTTACAATCCAGTATCTGATCTTTGAATCTCTCTCTGACCATCATGTAATCTAACTGAAACATTCTGAATTATAACAATCAAATAGTCTGAGTTGTACCTCTCAACTCTTTTGAATTGTAACTATCAAAAATTTGGTAAATATTAATGTTGGAAAAGAACTGAGTTTTCATACGAGAATATTGGTCTATAACAGCTTAAGCGTGATGTATTAGCGAATCATAGCTATTTGGTTCAGCTTTGGCTTATGTGAGTAACGTTACAATTTGGAATGATGTGTTGGTGCGGAGAGAGTTTCTAAAACTCAGTATCACTAAACGTATGTATACTACCCATGTGGTAACGGAATAAGCATATATATTTTTGATACTTCTGTATCTAAATACCAAGAATAATGTCATAATACTACCGGTATCAGTACAGTGAGAGTTTATTAACTCGTCTGTACTAAGTAAAAGGTTCTGATACACATAAATAGCTGGTTCCGTCAGGGGGATTAAACATGTTCTGACACACATAAATAGCTGGTTCCGTCAGGGGGATTAAACATGTGTGTTCTACAGTGATAAACTACTATTCCCGTAGCACAAGACGAGACCTCACACTTTAATCATACACTGTTTCATCCAGTCCAGAGACACAACGTCCGAAACGAACTGTTTAATTACGCGTACAGCTTGTTAGACGGCAGAAACTATGTAGCCGACTTTTTTCAAAACCGACAGCGTAATGCTAGGTTTGTCACCGTGTGATGAATCTGCAAGACGTAGGAAGCGTTATCACGACCAGATATGTAGTTCGAACAAAAAAGTGTGCAGAATTAGCAATCGTCTGTAAACTCTACATAAACAGTTAAATGGAGACTTTTGTGGAGTCTAAATTTAATACACGTAGCAATAGGTATGCATGTAGGAGAATTTCTAATGACTAATCGTTGGGCACTATACCACGTAACTTCTGAATATCAATATTTCATGTTTTCAGTATCATAAGGTATCACAAATGCAGTTCACTGTTATGACACTTACCCACTTCGAGCTTCTACTCTTCATCGACCCTTATGATGCACTCAAATATGGTTATGCATTGCTGTAACGAAACTTTATATCGATTGTTACATGTATGAAACGCTGTATGTACATATAGAATTCTTAATCAAACCCACTCCACTACACAGCCGGCCGGTGTGGCCGTGCGGTTAAAGGCGCTTCAGTCTGGAACCGCGTGACCGCTACGGTCGCAGGTTCGAATCCTGCCTCGGGCATGGATGTGTGTGATGTCCTTAGGTTAGTTAGGTTTAAGTAGTTCTAAGTTCTAGGGGACTGATGACCACAGAAGTTAAGTCCCATAGAGCTCAGAGCCATTTGAACCATTTTTTGAACCACTCCACTACAGGGAGCTGAGCTAAACTATTTCAATGAAATGCTGACTGATGAGAAATTCTCTCTAGTAATTTCGATATATGTCGTGCTATTTTATGCAGTATGTACACTGCGTCATCACAGCCTGATACGTGTTCATGTACCCCACAATGTCAATTGCAATACGTGAGTAATTTATGTCCCCCCAAAAATGTCTTTCAAGTGGACTACACAGAGCAGCTACCTACACACATTTACACGCAAGCTTTGCTATTGACTTCGTCAGTCAGCAGCAGCGACAGTTGCAGACGGCACATGGTTCCACCGTGTCCGGCAACAATTGACAGCAGCAGCCCTCACGCTATAATACAGCCTTGACTCCCCCAGCGATAACTTTAATTATGGAGGTGAATATGCTGCCAAAACATAGGTCTTTGGCTTCCACAGCCATCATCGTACGGTACAACCTCTGTACACAGCATGTAAGTGCTAATATATATATAAATGCAGAATGTTCATTTCAACTGAAGACATTGAAATATCTCGAAAGCTACACAACGGATCAAAAAAGTTATTACTCCAGTTTGTTTGCCTTGGCGGTGGACGTCCAATGATGCCACACTCGATCCCCACCCCTCCCCGTGGGTGGGTGGCGGGGGACACTTTGAAAGCTTCAATGGGGACCAATGTTTTTTTATTGCAGATTACGAATCTACCTCGAAATATACATACATTTTGTCTGAAGCATTTTCTACATCATGCCACAGATGGTGCTCTGATTGGAGGAAATGGATAACCAACCGCAATTTACGATGTGCTACTCAATGGCCCCTGAATATCCAGTGGCACGTGGGACCCCCACCTCCATGCTGCTAATTGGAAACCTCATTCGCAACGTTGTATTCCTCAGACGCATCGAAAAGGGGACTACTCGAAGGGTCACTATGGCCTTGGCTCGACGCGAACGCTATTCTATTTTTACAATTAGGGTAAGTGTTCGAACGTAGTACCGCCAACTTCAATACACTCAGTGATCCGCTTTTCAGATGGCCGTACACAGGACAGAAGCATACCTGTGGGAACGTCAGCAGCCTATTGGCACTTGCTGGTACACCTTATCTGTTAAATATCCCCATGCAAAGAAATCCGGCGACGTCAAATCCGGCGACCTACCGAGCCCACTAACTCCTCCAGGCACAATGATATGAGACAAATTTCGACCCTTGTTGCACTTTAGTTGTTAAATAATTTTATAAAAAGCTGTTTCAACGTTGTGCAGTTATATTAGAATAAAAACATTTACCGACGTCACGATGTTTTTTCAGAACAGTATTTCAAAACGGTGCTACTGCAGTGTACATTATTCATTTCTTTTAACTGATCTTCCAAGTCTTGTGCCAACTCTGACGGTGTTACAACTTCATGACCAAACCCTAATTTTTTCCGTTCTTTTATTGGCCGCAAGATTTATTCTTGCAGAAAAGGAAGAACGTTACACGTGTAACACTTCAAGCAGCGTGGTAGCCTTGGAAGCAGGACTTGTTTTTCTTCCTAAGCCAAGAGGTACCCGGTGCGGAAAAGATACCGTAGGATGATAGGGACTTCATAAATTGTCCTCATCATAGACAAAAATGGTCGCAACGTCCACAGCTTATGACAACTCGTGTCACCCAGCTTTGTTGTGCATCTGGGTCACCATAACTACATTCTGATGAACACTGACCTGGAGGTATTGAGAACGGAGTACTGCCATTGTCTCATCTTCCAATACTTCCCTACAATGTTTAATGACAAGCTGAAACTGAAAATAATGTCTCGAATGAGGTTCGTTTACATTCTCATGCAGTTTTACACCACAAATAATGTATCAAGTATGTCACACTACTCGATGTTTCAATCAGGATCTAGCGTAGTGGAGGAACGTTGATACATGGTGGTACATTTTTTTAACTCTGAGTTATTTCTGAAAGAGTCGTCTCCTGTAGAATATAGCCTACCTAAGAACCGCGAATTCAGCGGGGTTCTCAGTGTATATAACTCATTATCTTACCCGTAATAAAAAACTGCATCACAAATATGTCACATAAAAACGGAAACAATTACGCACCCGTTCGCAGTGGGCGAAAACCAGCAACACTGAGAAGACAGTAACAGCCGTCACAGACGTATTATAGGAAGTAATGATAGTCTGACCTCTGTAGGTCGTAGTGGCAACTATCACATTACGTACAATGGGTGGTTCGACAAACATACCTCCATGCCGGGTGAGTCAGAACTTTCCAGTTAAGTGGTATATATCTTGCACCAACATGCACTTAAGCAAGGGGGACTGTTGGTACACACGTTGTACCACCGACGCTAAAAGAGTTACTACGGCCATCTGGCCGATCCACCAACCACTCTGTAAACACGGCCCAATACCTCCCGTCCTCAATTGCGTGATGCTGAAACGACATATGTTTTCGAACGTCCAGTGCTACATCCTTCAGTAATAGCGGTAGTTCCCGTTCCAAAAACGTTCTGTATTTGCGCTCATTCAACTTGCCGTCGATATAATAAGGATCAATGAGTTTGTTCCCCATGATGTCGCACTACATGCGAACCGACCAAGGTGCTAATGATGAGCTTTCCCTAAGGGGATTGTCTACACAACGGTAACGCATTTTATGCCTGTAAGCGCTACAGTGGTTTATGAATGTACACTCATTGGAAAACAGTACTTCGGCAAACAACGTTGGGCTTCGTTTGCGTTTGTTGACGTGCCCATTTACAAAACACTACCCGGTTATGAAAATCGGCACCAAGAATTTCTTGACACAATGACACGTAAGTATGGATGATACTTATCACGATGCACTATTGTGACAGTTCTACCTACGGATGTAACGGAATCGCGGTATAATTGCCGGGCACTTATCCGTGGGCAGTAATGTATTGCCGCTAGTTCATCTGTTTCACTAGCTTCTCCTGCAACACGTCTGCCTCGTTTCCTTTTCCCCATCTGCAAGCTGCCGTCATACATAAAGACGCTCACAACCTTGTAAAACAACGAAGGAGAGCGAGCTTCCTCTGGAAGACGCTCGCCTTACAAGGCAACAGCAGCCCCAATATTTCTCCTACATTCTACGTAAATCGGGATCATTTGAATTTCATATTCTAAGGTTGCCACATTCACCGTCTACTTGCACGTCTGTTCTTCAAAAGATAGATAGGTGTGCAGACAATAAACACTGCGCAAGTATTGCAGTGTTTAGAGACGCTGTCTATTCTACGTATCCACGATGCGTGAGCTCCGGTCACAGTGTATTGCCTAATATAATACTTCGCAGTTCGCTACACGGCCACGATTGTGCGTCGTGTAGTCCCTGTTCCATACGTCGGAGGAATACAACGTTGTGAATAAGGTTTCCAATCAGAAGTTATGAAATGCTGACCTGTCCTACCCTCACAGCATGGAGGTGGGTTGCCAGCATCGTCGACAGAACCGACCGTGTTACTTTGGTGCAGGGCAGAGTGGAGGGTCTGAATCGGAGGATCAGGCGGTTCTGTGACCTTGTACGCTGCAGATTCCTTGACTTGCGCAATCGGGTGGTGGGTTTCTGGGTTCCGCTAATAGGTCAGGAATCCACTATACACAGGAAGCAGGTAAACGGGTAGCGGGGGCTGCGTGGAAGGGACTGGGCGGTTTCATATGTTAGAAGGTCTCAGGAAACCAGAGAAAGGGCGTTCGTCTAAGAGGGGGAAGATAAAACACAGTACGGTAGTTGTAGAAACGAACGGTATTGTAGTTGTAAATTGTCGTAGCTGTGTTGCAAAATGGACGTTAAAGATCGGTAATCTGACAAGTGTAATCTCATGTACGGTAACTACCTCTGTCACTACCAAGGAATAGTGCTGCGCAGTTGGTGCGGTGGGTGGCATTTTCGGTTAGTATGTGGGAGGTCTAGGGTCCGATTGTGGATCAAGGCCAATTTGTTTTTATTTGCTAAATGTAGTCGGTGTGGTAGGATATCACGCATCTTAGTCGTTATACAGCGATTACGGTGGGTCTTGTACAAAACATTTGCGTTTATGTAATACGAATACATAAATGGAAGTACAATTGTTTTCATTGGTCATCTTTTAAAGAAGCCTTTTGCATGTCGCGGACGCTAACTGTTTCAGACCACTGCATCTACTAGATTCCGAACTTGTTTACAGTGTACCCTCCTCCAGCTGTCCCATTGATTAGTACCAACTATTACTCTTGACACGTTCAGGTACACTACATTTCGTTAGGAATGTACTGTGTAAAGGTCAGATCCATATGGCTTAAGTGAAGGTGCTTACAACAGTATAATTTGACAGAATGAAACTGGCAAATAAAATTAAATACGCCTCTACCCAGAATCTGACGCGGTACCTCTTGCATGCTAACCCAAAACGCTATCCGCTGCACCACTTGCACAGCAGTAATCCTGTGTACATGTGATTGCCAATCTTTAACGTCCATTTACTGCCGGAAATATGACCACAACGAAATTTTTTGACACACACTTTTGTATTGCTAGTGGGTGAGGAATCGTGCTGAGAGTCTTGCTAAACCTCTCTTCGCCCTTACCAAAAAATATTCCAACGTTGTACCGGTGATCGGACGTTAGGCAGATTCGTTAGTCAGTCGGTCGGTACTTAAGCTACCCCCAGTGTGAGTTGCCATCCTGTTACGTGAGTACAACTCTTGGCTGCCTGTCTCACCTGTTACACAGCTGTAGTCACCTTCCTCAGGTCGATGCAGGCAGCATTGTCTGTGGATCACTCCATCTTATTTGGACAAGATGTTATAATTGTTATAATGTTGAACTTCCTTAATCAGGCATTCAGCCATTGATTGTGTGTAACATTGCTTGTGGCCTTCAGCCAACAATAACTTGCAATTCTTCTAATTAGGCTTTCAGCCGCCAGTGTAGTAAAATCTTTTCTTAAAAATTATTGTTGAGAGTTCGTTTTTTAAAAATAAAATATATGTGTTTTCTGTGCAACTGATTAGGCAACATCCACACTTTTCTGCATTCCCTAAGTCGCACATCTCAATTCTTAAAACGTTTCCAACAATTTACATACTTTATTCGAATATTTGCATTTAATTAACTACACACTGGACAACAAAAAGACAGCAAACATCATTTAAATGACTAGGTGAATTATAAACAAAGATAAATAAATGAAAATGGATGTAATTGTCAATAAATGGCGGTTTACTCAGACAAAAAATGGACTATAAAGCGAGCTATCAAACAGGCAGCAAAAAGGAACAAATGAAAATAATAGTAATTAAATGAACAACAAAAAATTCAATATCAAAAATTATGGTTGTCGAATGGAAAACAACTGCACAATAAAAATGACATCAAATGGATATAAAAAAATTGAATAACAATAAAAATATCAACTGCACAACAAAACTGGGACAGTAAAAATATCAACTGGACAACAAATGTTAGATAGCAAAAAATTATATGAAATGGATAAAATAGGACAACAAAGAAAAGATATCAAATGTGGAAAAAAATTGGACAAATAATCATGTGCCAATAAACAGACATTTTAGCTGAACACCAAGACCATTATATCAACTGGATAACAAAACATTACATCAAATGGAGAAAAATCTGAACAACAAAAGTGACATCAAATAAAAAGTAAAAATTTGTCATCGAAATATCATGTGCAAAACCAGACAACAAAAAGTGAACATTAATTGTAAATGAAGGTAAGAAGAGTTAAAAAATACAAAATTTAGGTAAACGAAAGGAAGTGAAAAAAAAGGTATATTAGGAAAAAATGAATAAATCAATTAAATATTGCTTTACTTGAAGGAAAAGGAATACAGAATTAAGATAAAAGAATAAAACTTGTTGGCAAGTGAATAAAAAATTAAATTAAATGAGTGAAAATTGAGGTAAATTATTAAAAAATGACTCAAATGACAGGAAAATATTGAGTTAACAGGACAAGAGATTGAGACAAGTAAATAAAAATTATAGGTAAATCAAAAAATTAGATGTATGATTAAAGTTTAGGTACATGAAAGAAAATGATTGAAAACTAAGGTAAGTGTAGGTAAATGGAGTAAAAGAAAAAATTGAGGTAAGTGAATAAAATTTAATAAAAAAATTGATGAACTAAAAAAAGAGACTGAGTATGAAAAATTGAGGTAAACAATGATATATGAATGAAAAATTAGGTAAATTAAATAAAAATGGAGCAAATGAATAAACAGCTCAGGTAAATGATTAAAAAATACAGTGAAATGAGTTGAAAATGATTATAAATCAATAAAACATTGATAGGATTGAAAGTAAAGATATGGAAAATTGAAGCAGATGAATGGAAAATCGAGAAAAATTACGAAAAAAAGACTTTCCTTTTGACAACAAAAATGGACAGTAACATAACTTTTTATATTTGATAAGGATTAAATGGATAACACTTTAGACAAAAATTTGGAAAGCACTCAGCACCAATAAATAATTATAGTGAACATAAAATATTGAATCAAATGAATGACTATGGTAAAAGGTTAGACAAAATATATTCAAATTGTAAAATACTAGTAAATAAGTACCAAATTAATAGGTAGTATTTGAATAAAAGCAATAATAACAAACACACAGTGATTGCTAGAGATGTTATGGGAGAGTAATTAAAAATTTGCACTACATGTGAGATCAAAAAATGTGTATCAGGATAGTGGAAAAGATTAGGTAAACTCAAATCAATTACAAACAAATGTTTAAATAATGACTATGTTCATAAATATTATTTAAAAAGTGAGTAACACACTGAATAATTTCAACTGAAGTGATACTGACTACAAGAGTGACAACAGACTGAAAAATGATACACAAAGTGTTAACGACAATGAACTAAACTATAAGGACATTAACAACAACAATAACAAGAGTTTGAAAATATGCTCTGCATGTTATTTGACAAAGAATTCAAAATCTTTAAGAAAAATCCTGAAAAAATTTTGATCAGTTTGTCTAGAATGCAGAAAATTAAGAAGAAGAACAAACATACTATATAAAGATATGATATAAAATTTAAACCAGGTCAATTTGGGCTTGTTAAATAGAAATAGAAGATCATCTACATTTATTAACAAATCAGACTTAAACTCCTACATTTATTAAAAAACTTGACTTAACTAAATTCCCGTGATAATCATCTAAAAAAGGATTTGAGTCAATAAAAGACGACAAAGGTAAATAAATCAAAATAAAAGAAAAATGGATATAAATCAATGAAACTTGACAATAAATGAATATAAATTAACAAATAATGATTATGAATGAAGATAAATAAATGTAAATAACTGAAAAATAAACATACATTAATCTAAAAATAAAGTAAGTGTAAGTGAATAAGTGCAAAACAAAGAAAAATTGATATAAATTAATAAAACATGGTGATAAATGAAGATGAATAACTGTAAATCAACAATAAATAAATTAAGGAAAAATGATGGACAATGTATAAATTAATGATACATCATTGTAAATTATATACAAATAAATGTAAATTGACTTAATTAATTAAAAATGGAGCTAAATTATGGTAACTGGTCATGAATAAAAAAGATTGTAAATGATAAGAAATAAATGTAAGTCAGTAAAATGGTGGTATACTGATTCACAAAAATGACAGAAACTAATATTTGTCAGTAAAATGGAGGTACAAGATGGCAAATGAATATAAATCATGGAAGACTGCATGTGAAACAATGAATTCATCTTTATTGTATAATGTTACCATCTAAAAATGAAACGAGAAGTCTTGAAAATATATATGGAAATTGAGCCACTTATATACATCATCAGGAACAGTAAACAAGTATCAGTGTTAATTGATGAAGAAGTAATCCATGGTTTTAAGCTAAGGATGTTGCTGAGATATTTCAATCTACAAATACAACAAATGCAATATTAGACTATGTTAGAGAAAAATAAGGAAAAAGTTATAACGAAATTAAGGTTAACAAATTGGTACTTTTACATCCAGAACCCAGGTTACACAGTTTACTTTTATCATCTGAAAAAGAAGAATCAGAAAAGTTTAAAAAATACATTATGAAATGGAGTTGCAGATAGACATCGTTGGCAATAATCTTGCATATAACAATAAACAGGTATGTGTAATGTTTTATAAGAAAATGATCCATTATTTAAAGCTAAGGACATTGCTGAGATTATTGAATAAAAGATACAAACCGAACAATTAGAAAAATGTCAATGTGGAAGATAAAATATGTTTGAGAGTTTAAACATCATCTATCAGATAGGTCTGACATATAACAAGAAAAACACATTATTTCTGTAACAGGGTTATATTCTCTTATTTTACCACCTAAAAAATAAAAATATAAAAAAAGGATAATAAAAGAAGCTTTAAACTCACTTGAAATTTATGTAGGAGAAATAAAAAATTAATCTACAGCAAATGTTATTATATTTAAGAACGAAAATGTATGATTGAAAAATAAATCTAAAGAAAATGAATTAGGACTATTAGAAATACTTGATTTTATCAGTCAAAAAACTATCTGTTAAATTTTGGAGGAAGATTTAAGGATGGGAAAAGCAGGAGGTTGTGGGATCAAAATGCAGATAGCTCATATTCCAAGGTTACATACCAAAACAAAAGTGTCTTTTATCTGCCAATAGGACATGTGAATGGAGAGGGGAGGGTTGAGTGGGAGAGGAGGTGAAAGCAAGGAATTTGGGAGGACTTATTGATGAGTCAAAAGTGGCCTCATATAGGTGTTCCAAGAAATTTCCTCATACTCTCTTTGATAAAATACTTTCAGGTTTAGTTAATATGAGAAAGCAGATGCATTTTCAACTCTCATTTACTGGTTTGGCATACAAGCTGAGTTTGGATTTATCTCACTTGTTAATGATGTTACCTCTTATTGAATTCTAACTGTAGAGAATTATTTTAAACTTATTTAGTCAGTGCCCTCTATTTCCAGTGGAAGTGCATCAACACTGAAATTGGTGGCTTTTAAGTCAATTTTAATTATATACTTAACTTGACTATTAATCTTGTAAGTGATTGAAGCTAGTGTTCTAACTCTTGTTTGAGGGCAAGTGCTTTTGCCAGAGTTTTGACCCTTTGGTTATTTATCTTGGTGCATATCTAATTTGTGTTCTGAATCTGGTGGTAACTGCTTTACTATGTGTATATTGTTAACTGTTGAGTGCACGTGTGTTGTTAAGTTTTTGTTGCTTTATTTGCGCACAGGGATAAATTAAATTGGTTTTTAAAAAGACTCTTGTCCTCATTTACAGATTTTAGTCAGTTAAGCTGCTCTATAGTTACTGTATCCATTTCAAGGTTGCATTATGTATTCATTTTAGAGTGAAAGTGTTTGAACTCCTTGAACTGTCTAACTTGTAGTGCATCTTGACTATCTGATTTGCAGCATAAAATGTTTCTCTTCTAGTTCAGTTGGCATTATTTATTTGAACTTTTAATTTAACATTGTCAAGTAACTTGGTTATTGATATTAAGTGAATATCATAGTTTGTCACAAATGGTGTTCTATTACTGTTTGCTTAGACCTTCCATCTGCAAGCTGACCAGTTTAATGGTTGTGTTTCATTAATTACTACAGTATGAATAACAGGGTAAAATGTGAGGATTGTGACCTGAAAGTTTTACTGTGATACTTCTATTCACCCTGTACTTAGACTGCTCCGAAAAAGTTAAGAACGAGATAGATAAACATGACATATTAACAACATGGAGGAAATGAATGAAACTATGGAAGCACGTTGGCAGAGGTCACTTTCTTGTGCTCAGGAAGCTGGACGTTACATGGTGCGAGGTCAGCATGATTATAGCACCAAATGGGGCTGGTTCCATAACATGAGGCAGCTGAATGATGTGTGTGTGTGTGAGTGACAGAGAGAAAGAGAGAGAGAGAGAGAGAGAGAGAGAGAGAGAGAGAGAGAGATAGAGACAGAGAGAGAAAATTCAGCTAGTAGTTACAGTGAACTATGGTGGTGTCCACCAACACAACAGGCCTTGAGAGAATATTTGGATGTTTGGATGTTTTCATATGGGGAAGAATCATTGTGATAGTGGAAAAAGCTTGAAGTGTGACGAGTGTTGCCCAGGAATTTGGTATTGCTGGCAGCATAGTTCCGTGTACATGGGAATCATTCCAAACCACAGAACGTGTCCCCAAAGGAGAGAAGGTACTCTACCATATTGTGCTGATTGACAGCTGTATTGTGCAAAGGCAAGAAGATGCCCTCATCAAACAGCAAGTGCAATTGTAAGCACATTTAACATGAGAGCAAGACACACAATATCATGCTCCAGTATGGCATGTCAACTGCATGGGCGTTATCTCTTTACCCAACAATCAGAATGTTGTGATATGTGGACATATGCACAGTGGTGACCAACAGCATAGCGATCTGACCAAGGAGGAGTATGTTCACATGGTCTTCTTGGATGAGTAGTGAATTTGGATGTCGCCTCATATGGTGAGGTGTGGGAACACATTATGCACCTAGGAACCATATCAGGCTTGATCGTTTTGGTGGTCCAGGTGTGGAGGTATAACACTGCATGGACATACTGGTAAGATATTTGGACATGGGACACACACACTGTTCAATAATGTTGTTACAAATCACTTCTTCCCCATTTCTGCCTTATCAAAAGTTGTGGCTGTCCTCGATGTCGCCCAAATTTAAAGCATATTGGTCCGATGTGGAGTGGCTTTGATAGCATATTGAGCACGCCCACATGCACCAGCAGTTGTCAGCCGAACTTGCGGGAGATTGAAACGACCTACAACATGAACTCGTTACCAACCTCTTGACAAACTGGAGAGCATGCTGTAGAGTATACATTGCCTTCCATGGTGACCACAGACTCTGTTAAATACCATATCCCACCTTTTGTAATGTCCAGGGGACCATCACGAATCTTAGTGACTTTGGTGTAATTATTGTATTTGAATAAAAGTGTATTTATGTTCATATCATTGCGGATTTCTTTCTGTATTATACTGAAACAGTAATGTCAATGTATGGTTCAAGTTTGAGCGAGCAACTGTATGTTAATCGGCATTGACATATGATCCGAAAGTTACTTTCGTCGTTAAGGGGAGATGTTAATGAAATTTACCAAAAATGTCAATTTTAGATTTATTTTTTATTTGTTAGTACAACTCGTGGACAATAATTTCCCAAAGTTTCAATGTTGAAATCGCATCCGAAGTGCATGAAAATTAATGAAAAGTGTGATGTGGCCTCCCTGCCTTGCCCACGTTTTGAAGCAGCATTTCAATAGTAGCTCAGTGAACAACGATTCTGTGTATTACTTTCAACCAAACGTGTGCTGGATACATCTAGAAGGCCGTGATACATACTCTTTGGTTTTAGATATCACCATTAGCCGATCCTGCACTTCTAAAAAAGTGGGTTCATGGCAAAACCCAAAATCTGAATGAGTCTCTAAATTAACTCATACGGAAACTATGCGCTAAAAACATATTTGCATCTGCTACAGTTGTCAGAATTGCAACTTATGATGCAGTTATTGTTGTAAGTAGGCTGGTTAGGTTTTCATATTGGTAACGCCACGTAGCGCTCTGTATGAAAATCACTGGCTGTGCTGTGTGCAGTCTGTGGCTAGTTTGCATTGTTGTCTGCCATTGTAGTGTTGGGCAGCAGGATGTTAACAGTGCGTAGCATTGCGCAGTTGGAGGTGAGCCGCCAGCAGTGGTGGACGTGGGGAGAGAGATGGCGGAGTTTTGAAATTTGTAAGACTGGATGTCATGAACTGCTATATATATTATTACTATTAAGGTAAATACATCATTTGTTCTCTATCAAAATCTTTCATTTGCTAACTATGCCTATCAGTAGTTAGTGCCTTCAGTAGTTAGAATCTTTTATTTAGCTGGCAGTAGTGGCGCTTGCTATATTGCAGTAGTTCGAGTAACGAAGATTTTTGTGAGGTAAGTGATTTGTGAAAGGTATAGGTTAATGTTAGTCAGGGCCATTCTTTTGTAGGTATTATTGAAAGTCAGATTGCGTTGCGCTAAAAATATTGTGTGACAGTTTAAGCACAGTCATGTATAATTTTTCTAAGGGGACGTTTCATTGTATTTAATTATGGGAACGTTGGGAAGATGAAGGTATTAGAAAGAATAGGCTCAAATATAGGAAATTTTACTCAAGACATCCTGATAAAAGTAGATTTAAAGCGTGTCTCTGCAGCTGAAAAGTCAGTTGAAGACCTGGTAAAGGAAAGAAGATAGACAACAAGAAATCAAAAGAGAAGCCTTGAAGGGAAAGGCGACCCAGAGTACAAATATGGTGCCTTCTGAAGAAGGTACATAAGGAATAAAGTTAGATTGAACTTTAAATTGTGTTTCCTGAAAATTTGTTTTTTAAAGTTTATGTACCTTTTCCTCAGATTCTGTGAATGCTAGAATTATGAATTTTTTTACACAAATCTCTGTAAACCTAATAAACGTTGTCTCAAGAGAAAATTGTGAAATCCTGATTGCAAGCTGAGATATAGCGCAAAGTGCTTGTAATGTTTCATAAATTTAAAATTGTACTTCTGGAATTGTAATTAAAAAATTATGAATATTCTCCCATTTGATATATTCCAAAAAATCTCATGAGAGAAGCTTACAACATATAAAGAGATGAAACAGAGGAATTTTTGTAGAGATCTCTTGAATACTTTCTGAGAAAAAGGATCATACATTATTCTTTGAAAATAAAGCATCAAATTTCATTAAAAAAAGTTGAATATGTATAATCAGAGGATATTACATGTATATGTGTTACTTTCATGTAAAGCGTGGTACAAAATTTCATTACCATATCTCCAAAACTGTGGATTTGGTGCATTTTTTTAATAGTGTGTGTTTTTCATCAACGTCCCCGCCTAAGTTTTGCACTGCACTGCACTGTATTTCCAAGAGCGTGCATCTTTCGTTGGTAGAGGGATACATTTACTGACGCATTTTGCTTCTGCCGCTTGTGGTTAGTGGCATAATCTGCATCCACATTTACTCAGGTCATTTATATGGATCTGGCTGCACGCGGATGCAGATTAGGCTGACGCAGCGTCGAGTGAGTGAGCGGACCGCACGAACGCCGCGTGGTAACTCCGCGGCGCGCCTCTGATCCGCAGCGGCACAAAGGCGGGATTCGTGCGAGGAGTGCGGCTGGTGCGACAAAGGGAAGCGCGCGCGATTACGGCAGCAGAGCAGGCAGACAGGCGCAAAGTGACTGCCGACGCCGCGACACATTAGCCCGCTCCTCCGCTGATGGCCGCTGCGGCGTCCGCCTTTTGTCGGCTCACCCGCCACCTGCCGGCGCGGGCGAGAGCAGCCAGATCGCCATCCGCGAGGCACAAAGGGAACCCGCTGTCTCACTTGCGCCGGTGATGTTCCGGTCTAGGCACTCACCCTTTCAGTACAGGTGCACAGTGACGCAAGTTCACTGTGATCCGTCTCCCGATTTTATCCTGCTTTCCATACACTGTGTGATCAAAGGTATCCCGACACATGACTGAAAATGACTTACAAGATGTTCTATAGGATTCAGGTCAGCACACTGTGTAGGCCAGTCCATTACAGGGATGTTACTGTCATGTAACCACTTCGCCACAGGCCGTCCATTATGAGCAGGTGCTCGATCGTGGTTGAAAGATGCAATCGCCATCCCCGAATTGCTCTTCAAACAGTCGGAAGCAAGAAGGTGCTTAAAACATCAATGTAGGACTGTGCTCTGCTAGTGCCGCGCAAAACAACAAGGGGTGCAAGCCCCCTCCATGAAAAACACGACCACACCATAACACCACCGCCTCCGAATTTGGCAGCACAAACGCTGGCAGATGACGTTCACCGGACATTCGCCATACCCACATCCTGCCGTCGGATTACCACCTTGTGTAACGTGATTCGTCACTCCACACAACGGTTTTTCATTGTTCAATTGTCCAATGTTTATTCCTCCATACACCAAGCGAGGCGCCGTTTTGCATTTACCGTCGTGATGTGTGGCTTATGAGCAGCCGGTCGTCGGCCGCTGTGGTCTAGCGGTTCTAAGCGCTTCAGTCCGGAAACGCGCTACTGCTACGGCTCCAGGTTCGAATCCTGCCTCGGGCATGGATGTCTGTGATGTCCTTAGGTTAGTTATGTTTAAGTAGTTCTAAGTTCTAGTGGACTGATGACCTCAGATGTTAAGTCCTATAGTGCTCAGAGCCATTTGAACCATTGTTTGAGCAGCCGTTCGACCATGAAATCAAAGTTTTCTCACCTTCCGCCTGTCTGTCATAGTACTTGCAGTGGATCCTGATGCAGTTTGTAATTCCTGTGCGATGGTCTGGATAGACGTCTGCCTATTACACTTAGCGACCCTCTTCAACTTTCGGTGATCTCTGTCAGTCAACAGAGAAGTCGGCCTGTACGCTTTTGTGCTGTACGTGTCCCAACACGTTTCCACTTCACTATGACATCGCAAAAAGTGGAAGTGACACCCCATCACCTGACCATGCTCGAGGTCTGTGAGTTCCGCGGAGCGCCCCATTCTGCTCTCTCACGATGTCTAGTGACTACTGAGGTCGCTGATATGGAGTACCTAGCAGTAGGTAGCAGCACAAGGTACCTAATATGAAAAATGTATTTTTTTGTCTGTGTCCGAATACTTTTGATCACATAATGTACAATCTATTGAATATTGGTTTGCCTTAAATTTTACTTATTCCTTATAACTCATTATCATTACACACAACTCTCTGTGGTACGGTCGAGAGATCGTGGTGTGACATCAAATTCGGCATCGCAGATCGATACCACAGACAGTGGTGACGACTCGCTGCAGTTCGCAACAACAAATGAGAGGCACTCCAGGAGACCACGCCTCCTTCTCAGTGTAGCAGTGCCCTCACATTGAGGCTAATGCAGCGACGAGCATGCAAGATCTCACTGCAGTTACAGACTTCAGCTACAGCAGCCAACATCATAATGATGATCAAGTGTGTGGGACCTGAACAAGATAGGGCTAACAGTGGATATTGAAGTATACAGGGAAGGGCAGCATGAATGGTCACAGGTTTGCTTAACCCATGTGAGACTGTCACAGAGATACTGAAGGAACTGAAATGGCAGACTCTTGAAGACATTCGTAAACTGTCCCAAGAAAGTTTATTAACAAAGTTTCCAGAACCGACTTTAAATGATTACTCTAGGGATGTACTACAACCCCCTATGCATCGCTCAAACAGGGATCTTGAGGATAAGATTAGAATAACTGCTGCATGCACAGAGGCATTCAAACAATCATTCTTCCCGCGATCCATACACGAATGTAACAGAAAGAAACCCCAATAACAGGTACAATGGGACGTGCTCTCTGCCAGGCAGATCACTGTGGTTTGCAGAGTGTACACGCAGTTCTAGACGTAGATGTAGGACAGTGACAGTTAAAGTTTCTGAGGAAAGGTACTGTACCGTCACCTGGAAAAACTCTGTCAAAATTCTGTTCCGTAAAACAACTGTAATAACGAAATAAAAATAAAAACTGCATGTTAATCTCAAACTGCCTTTTACCAACCGATGTAGATAGATCTGAAATTGTAAGAGGCGAAAGGACGCGGAATTTAGTTAATACTGTGTAAAAAAAAGTAATTCTGTGTTATCCATATATTGTGATAGTCCATAGAAGCCATAGCCTAGAACCTCCTTGACAAAACTCAGCGTTTTTGATGTAAAGAAGACTGCTTTACACTCTTGTTCTGCGAGGAATTTGCTACAGACGTATTTTCTGTGCAGCTTATGTACGCAACAGTTGCTTTATAATATACTGGTATGTATTGAATTTAACTGTGTGTTGTGAGTTAACGAGCATTTAGCTCTCATTTAAATATATGAGGGAAACAGTCAGCCTACAGGAATTGTGAAACGAACCCTATCGTCCGGAACTGGGTGCCACAAAGGGCTCAGTTTCGCCACGAGAAGGAGAAACTCACAGGCGTCTATTGTCTATCGAGGTCTAAGCGCTGTAGTGTGCGAGTGAGACACATAAGAACCTACGTCATAGGGAAACCCAGTAGAAGGCGTTTGTGGCCAGGGAGACATAGCAGTGTTAAATAAGGCGGACCTAAGATCGGCTATGGAGGAAAACATTTATGTAAACTATTTCCTCTGTGGTAATGCTTGGAATTTTAATCTACCATTCTTCATAAGTTTTCATGGTGGTCCCAATAAAACTTGAATATTGATCATATCTATAATAGCATAGGATTTACTGTTAAAGTGAAATTAACAAGTTTTGTAACAAAGACCTGATTGCTAACATCTGAACGCTTTGGCGGACCGTAACGATCGATATTTCATATAGAAGAGCATCATTAAAATGAGAAACGTTGTAAATATCAACTCTGTAACTTTATTTAAAAGATATAGTAAATTTTTATTAGTATTTTCAGTCAGGCATCAGATCATCATTTCCCCCACATAAAACACATTGAACGGTGACAGCATGACACCTTCTTGAATCATCTGGTAATAGAATATTTGTTGTATAGTTTAATGCATTATAGCTAATTTTGTGCTTTATTTATCCGAAACGACACTGGTGCAAGGCTACTGGACGTGGCATTCAAAGCTAAGAAGGAAATTGGTTTTATGTAGAAGAATTGAACGTTTATAATGTAATGGATATTATTGTTACTTTATTTGATTATTAAAATATGTTAAATTGTAAAATAATGTAGAATAACCTGTAGCCAATCAGAGAGACGGCTTCAGGAAAGGGAACTGCATTTGTCTGTTGAGCGAGATGTTGGCGCGCAGGAAGCACAGCCGGCGGGCAGAGGGAGTGCTGGTGCAGACGCGAAAGCGGACAGGTCGGCTGGAGACTCCAAAGGTTACAGTTTAGATTGAGACGCGAAAGCGGACAGTCGGTGTTTAGGCAGCTAGGAAGTGAAACGACTTAGAAAATATCGCGTTGTGTGATATCTGCTGACTTAGTCTTTCAGCGGTGAGCAGCTGCGCACCTGAAGTGAACTCTAACCTTTCGTGTAAACGACGGGGTGGAGTATCGGACTTGTGTTTCGCGATGAGATTGGGAATGATCGAACTGTGTCAAAAGGGTATGCGCCCGAGTGTAATAGTAATTCTAAATACAACCACTTTCGCTGTTAGTTTTCTTTTGGAATAAACATTATTCTAACCAGATCGCAACTGTGTGACCTACATCACCTACGGGTGGTTAATTTAGGTCTCGATATTATTATTTCTGTTAGTATACGTTATATTAATTTTGTATTTCGCAAACTAGCCATCGGCCAGGCATTTTAACCCAATATAGGGAGAGTAATGTGACATGTGCGGTTCAACCCCTGGGCGAGTTTGAGCCAAGACATTTCGTTGAAGGGAACCGCATGTGAACCCGAACATCTTTGGGATGTTAGCTCGTAGTGTCTGCTTATTTCTTATCAGTCCACGTAAAATAGTTAAGTGCCCAACAACATAAGGTATTTGATACAGAGATTCCTTTGGCCGTCTGCCTTTTATTTTTCGTAATCGCAGCTAAGCAGCTGTTACATAAAGATTCGAAACATTTATCATTTACAGGATTTACCCGACAATACAGTTAAAATAAAAAGTGTCACCAAATAGTTGAAATTCATTGTACTAAATACAGTCCGATTATTGTTTAAATTTAACCGGGAATAAATTTCAAAGCCCTAGCCTGCATCAGTAGCTTTGCTCATAATACTGAGATAATCTCTTTCTTGAAAAAATGAAATTACATTTTATTAAATACTTAAAAGCTTTTCGCGTTTCCAATCACGTCAGAAAAGAATAGTTACATTAATACTGTAACAATAGACCTATGTACAGTCGTGGACAAAACGAGTGAGCCCTCTCGCCTTTTCGTTATGCTGATCCGCACAGCTTTAAAGTCTTCTACACAGCATAACAGGCAAGGCGACTATGCACAGGCGTGAAATTGAAAAACTATCCGAACTTTGTCAAATTGTTTTCAGTCAGGTGTAAGACTATATTAATGCTGATTAGTCTGTTAAACACAACACGTAAATATAAGATCTAATCAAAAAAGCTGTACTAATAAAAATGAATTTCAACTTATCGAGATAACATAACTGTTTTAGTAAGACAAAGTACTCGAGACCATTACGAATTAGCTAAATATTATGCGCATTCGGCCGCTGTGTCAACGTTCAGACCAGTTATACCGGATTACCGTTGATGACTTACCATGAAAGTGTGCAAATTTGGGAATGTGTGAAGATTCATAACGAAATTCAGTTAAAGATCATTCAGTGCCACACTTAAGTCAATTCAATTATTGACAGAAGCGGAAAAAGTAGGCAGTAACAAGTATGAAATTCTAGAAGATTTTCATAATTACATCCACAAGGCGTCGGTACAGAATAAAGATAGCAATAAAATGTATTGGGAACGCGAGAATTTGTTACAATTGCTTTACTGATAGTCTATCTGCCTCCATCGAGATTAGAACCGAAAACAAACCCCACCTGCCTTGCAGTAGTAAACATCTTTCACAACGCTACCAGACAGCACATGCAAACAGCCCTCTATTATTAACCCAGACATGAATAAGCCGAAAATTTCGCAATGAAAATGGCAAGATGATCTTCAGCTTCTGTTGCATAGAGCTTTCTGGACTCAGAAAGGTTAATTTTCTACGTTTATGTCACCGCTTATGTTATTAGCGAGTATATAAGAAGGGTAGAAGGACGGATCCTCAAGATTACAGACCAGTATCCTTAACATCGGTTTGTTGCAGGATTCTCGAACATATTCTCAGTTCGAATATAGAGAATTTCCTTGAGACAGAGAAGTTGCTGTCCATGCATCAGCACGGCTTTAGAAAGCATCGCTCCTGCGAAATGCAACTCGCCCTTTTTTCACATTACTTCTTGCGAACCATGGATGAAGGGTATCAGACGGATGCCCTATATCTTGACTTACGGAAAGCGTTTGACTCGGTGCCTGACTGCAGACTCTAACTAAGCTACGAGCATATGGGATTGGTTCCCAAATATGTGAGTGGCTCGAAGACTTCTTAAGTAATAGAACCCAGTACGTTGTCCTCGATGGTGAGTGTTCATCGGAAGTGAGAGTATCATCTTTAGTGCCCCAGGGAAGTGTGGTGGGTCCGCTGTTGTTTTATACCTACATAAATGATCTTTTGGATAGGGTGGATAGCATTGTGCGGCTGTTTGCTGATGATGCTGTGGTGTACGGGAAGGTGTCGTCGTTGAGTGACTGTAGGAAGATACAAGATGACTTGGACAGGATTTGTGATTGGTGTAAAGAGTGGCAGCTGTCTCTAATTATAGATAAATGTAAATTAATGCAGATGAATAGGAAAAGTAATCCCGTCATGTTTGAATACTCTTGACACATTCACGTCGATTAAATGTTTGGGCGTAACGCTGCAGAGAGATATGAAGTGGGACAAGCATGTAAGGGCAGTTGAGGGGAAGGCGGATAGTCGTCTTCGGTTCATTGGTAGAATTTTGGGAAGATGTGGTTCTTCTGTAAAGGAGGCCGCTTATAAAACACTAATACGACCTATTCTTGAGTACTGCTCGAGCGTTTGGGATCCCCATCAGGTCGGATTGAGGGAGGACATAGAAGCAATTCAGAGGCAGGCTACTAGATTTGTTACTGGTAGGTTTGATCATCACGCGAGTGTTACGAAAATGCTTCAGGAACTCGGGTGGGAGTCTCTGGAGGAAAGGAGGCGTTCTTTTCGTGAATCGCTACTGAGGAAATTTAGAGAACCAGCATTTGAGGGTGACTGCAGTTCAATTTTACTGCCGCCAACTTACATTTCGCGGAAAGACCACAAAGATAAGATAAGACAGATTAGGGCTCGTACAGAGGCAAATAGGCAGTCATTTTTCCCTCGTTCTGTTTGGGAGTGGAACAGGGAGAGAAGATACTAGTTGTGGTACGAGGTACTCTCCGCCACGCACCGTATGGTGGACTGCGGAGTATGTACGTAAATGTAGATGTAGAATTTAGTGGGATAATTCTGCACCACGCCAGGAAATAAACGGCTACATAGCTGCCAAACGTATTCTACAATGTTTCGAATTCTCCATTAGACTCGCCATAACCAGAAAACGTTCATTAACCGAAGTGTTTCTTAAGCTAGCTAGCAATGGGAATGCTCGCACTTCTAAAACGCAGTGGCATTACTACTGGGATCTGAAAAATGGCTCTGAGCACTATGGGAGTTAACATCTGTGGTCATCAGTCCCCTAGAACTTAGAACTACTTAAACCTAACTAAGCTAAGGACATCACACAACACCCAGTCATCACGAGGCAGAGAAAATCCCAGACCCCGTCGGGAATCGAACCCGGGAACCCGGGCGTGGGAAGCGAAAACGCTACCGCACGACCACGAGCTGCGGACTGGGATCTGAATTACCACGTGTATAGGCAAATGGATTTTATTTGCATATCTGTGAACGTGGTTTGGATCGAAAGCGTAGCTACGATTAATATGTTGATGTATCGACTGCTACTATAACATTTCGAATAAAGAATATGGGGAATTATTCATGCGGCCCTCATCTTCAGTAGCTGTCGCAGCTATTTTCGTTGTTAAGATTTCGTCACCTAAATCGGTAGAAATGCAACCCTACTAGTGTCACTTTCTTCATCGTTTATCTGTCTTCCCAACCCTTAAAAGCCGTTTACGTCGAGGTCGGGTAGATATAATAAACGTAAATGTATTGCACTTACTGCGGTATAAGGTCCCTTGATGGTGTAAAAAATTGAGCTTCTGTGTCAACGCAATCTAAGGCTACGGCCGTTTATCAAAAATAAATTTACGCAAATGGTCAAAAAATGGCTCTAAGGACCATGCGACCGAACTGCTTAGGTCATCAGTCCCCTAGACCTAGAACTATTTAAACCTACCTAACCTAACACACATCCTTGCCCAGGGAAGGATTCGAACTGCAGCTGCGCGATCCGTGATATGACACCGTTGAACGCACGACTAACCCACGCCGGCAAGCTTTTAATATCATCTGGTGTTACTAAACATTTATTCACTTCTGGTGAATGATTTTCTGCGCAGTTCATTTTAGATAGAATAACTAAAATATATTTTATGTTACGGGAGAGGAAGGACGCGTAATTCATTTCTCCTTGTCTTTATTTATGATGTTAGATTCGCAGTCTGAGCATACGTACTATCCGTAACCACACTTTAGCCCCAAGTCATAGTCACCGATATGCTAATACAACACATTGGCTTTTACTTGAGGTATTTCGTTTCCCAAGAAGTGATGGCAGATGATGCAGTGGCGTCTTCGAAGCGCGAGCTTCGCCAGTGCTAGCTATCTCAGCACATCAGCTGAGCGAACATTTTCTACCATCTGCTAGTCTAATGGACAATGGCAACAACGGAGAATACGTTTGACAACTATGTGACCATAGATTTACGCACTTGAGTGGTTCATAATTATTTTAGTAAATCCACTAAATATTTTTATGCCCTTTAAATTACATTTGCTACATGATTCGCACTGAAGACGTAGGAAATATATGTCATTTGGCCCAGGAAGCACGTTACAACAGAAATTGCTGCTTATATTGACATTTAGGTTGCGAATTAGTCGTCGTATCCATCACATAGACAACGAGGTCGGTCTGTTTTGCTACAGTTGTTTCATAGCTTAGTGGTAATGTGTGTTGGTGGGGTTGCCAGTTTACATACTGCGCATGTAACACACAATAAAATCGTTGGATGCCTACAGCGATCAGTCTACTTGAAAAACGTTTGTTGTCATCGTAATTTATGTATCTTGCCCTTCGACTTCCAATTTGACAATTTGTGGAAAAATGTTTTACCTTGCTAGTCCAAGTTTCAAACATTGTCTGACTAAGAAAACGTAGGCATCAAGGAGTCAGTGAAAGCAGTTATTCGCTATTATACCAAACTTTTGAATCCACTGGACACTTGAATTCTCTATATTGATGATGAGAGTTTTGTAATTCCTCTTGTTATTTACTGTCTCAGTGTCATCCGTAAGAATAAAATTAAAGGCAGTGGGATTAGGTTCCTGACTTATATACTGTGTATTAATATTCTGCGCTGCTACGTAAACTTAAAAGGTTATATTCTTTACGTAAAACAGAGTATCGGTTTCAGTCCTAGGATCGTCCATAAACTTCAGAAATACAATTACAGAATAGTGGCATATCGATTATGGCTCCTCACCATCAACAATAGTTGTTACCCATAGTTTCGTATTTGCTATTTGACCGTCGTCACCCTTTAGAGACCAACCCGATCGTTCCACAATGCCATTTTTGACTTGCTTCTTAACATGTCCTATAAATACAGATTTGTTGAAAATATTAACTGTTAAATACGCTATTCCACAAATCAAAAACTTCCAGTTATTCTTTATATCTTGAAACTTACTACCGTTCACTCTCACTGAAGAAAAGATACATAATAATGAAATGAAATAATAGATTAGAATCTCAGAGCATACTGTGAATGGTTAAAATTAAATTAACTAAAAATTATTTTCTTGTCTAAGACAACTTACTGTTCCCGAGAACTTCGGCACCTCTCAAAATGTTTTACACCACTGGCTAAAATTTAAAGACGCGCGATATTTGGCACGGACTTCAATACGAGATGCCTTTAATAGGTTCCACAACGAAACATTGTCTCGAAATTTGGTAGAAAATCCGAAGAAATTCTGGTCGTATGTAGAGTACACAAGCGGCAAGACGCTGCGCAGTGCCGATGGTACTGTTGCCGACGACTGTGCCGCTAAGCGGAGTTATTGGACGCAGTTTCCCGAAATTCCTTCACCAGGGAAGACGAATGGAATATTCCAGAGTTTGAAACACGAACAGCTGCTAGCATGAATTTCTTAGAAGCAGATACCTTAGGGGTTGCGAAGCAACTCATATCGCTTGCTACGGGCAAGTCTTCAGATCCAGATTGTATACCGATTAGGTTCCTCTCAGATTACGCTGATGCAATAGCTCCCTACTTAGCAATCATATACAACTGTTCGCTCACCGATAGATCTGTACCTACAGATTGGAAAATTGCGCAGGTCGCACCAGTGTTTAAGAAGGGTAGTAGGAGTAATCCATCGAACTGCAGACCTATATCATTGACGTCGGTTTGCAGTAGGGTTTTGGAGCATATACTGTATTCAAACTTTATGAATCACCTCAAATGGAACGATCTATTGATACGTAATCAGCATGGTTTCAGAAAACATCGTTCTTGTGCAACGCAGCTAGCTCTTTATTCGCACGAAGTAATGGCCGCTATCGACAGGGGATCTCAAGTGGATTCTGTATTTCTAAATTTCCGGAAAGCTTTTGACACCGTTCCTCACAAGCGACTTCTAATCAAGGGGTATGGCCTATGGGGTATCGTCTCAGTTGTGCGACTGGATTCGTGATTTCCTGTCAGGAAGGTCGCAGTTCGTAGTAGTAGACGGCAAATAATCGAGTAAAACTGAAGTGATATCAGGTGTTCCCCAGGGAAGCGTCCTGGGACCTCTGCTGTTCCTAATCTATATAAATGACCTGGGTAAGATTCTGAGTAGTTCTCTTAGGTTGTTCGCAGATGATGCTGTAATTTACCGTCTAGTAAGGTCATCCGAAGATCAGTATCAGTTGCAAAGCGATTTAGAAAAGATTGCTGTATGGTGTGGCAGGTGGCAGTTGACGCTAAATAATGAAAAGTGTGAGGTGATACACATGAGTTCCAAAAGAAATCCGTTGGAATTCGATTACTCGATAAATAGTATAATTCTCAAGGCTGTCTATTCAACTAAGTACCTGGGTGTTAAAATTACGAACAACTTCATGTGGAAAGACCACATAGATAATATTGTGGGGAAGGCGATCCAAAGGTTGCGTTTCATTGGCAGGACACTTAGAAGATGCAACAAGTCCACTAAAAAGACAGCTTACACTACACTCGTTCGTCCTCTGTTAGAATATTGCTGCGCGGTGTGGGCCTCCTTACCTCCCCTTCTATCCCAATCTTCGTTCTCCAATTACGCCTTCATCGGCGAGCTTCTCCTCAATATTTTTCATTTGTGCTGAATTGCTGTCCACCTTTCTTGCATTTTTTTTTTTTTTTTACAGATTCCAGTTAATGCGTTTCCTTAAAATTATATAACATATACGACTGTACAAAAATAACTTGAGTCATCTATTGCAGCTGATTGGTTAAGGGCTGAAAAAAGAAACACCTCTACTGACGCTGTTTAGTATCGCGTGTAGCCTCCATCGGCTTCCACAACAGCTCGAAGTCTGTTGGGCATTGAGCCCACAACTCGAGTCGCATAACTAGGAGATTCAAGTAACTCATTCCAAGCGTCATGAATCACATCAGAAAGCTATCGGCGAGTCGACGGTGACTGCCCCTTTTCTCGTTTTACTCTGACCATTTCTGCCCAAATATTCTAAATGGGATTCATGTCATCTCCTTTAGGTGGCCATTCCATTACAGCAGTATTACTATGTTCGCCGAACCACCTCTTAACCACACGTGCCATAAGAATAGGCGATAGATCTTGTTAGAACATGATCTGATCATCGCCAAATCTTGCTCTCACAAAAGGCAACATCACATTCTCCAGAATTGATACGTAATTGCACGCATCGAGTCTTCCTTCCACTTCCCACAGGAGCCCACACCCTTCGGCCGATATCCATGCCCATACCGACTCCCTGTCACTCCTTCGGCAACTGTAAATATATTTAGGATTATACCTAGCACGCTTTGGCCGATAAACAAGTATTTTTCCTACTTATGCCGCAGAGAAAACTTTTTCGTGCGCGAAACTCACTCGCCTCCACAACTGGAGAGGTTTGTCGACATTTTCAGCAGCAAAAGCAAGGTGGGTTGGGTAGACAGATAAACGGTCGAGAAAGTGAGACTAGTAGGGTTCCATTCCCACCGATTTAGGGATTTAGGTGACGAAATTCTGACAGTGAAAATAGCTACGACAGTTACTGAAGATGAGGGCCGCATAAATAATTCACCCTACGCTTTATTCGAAATGTTCTAGTTGCAGTCGATACATCGCATATTAATCGTAGACACGCTTTCGATCCAAATCACTTTTACAGGAATGCAAATAAAACTCATTTCCCTATACACGTGGTATTTCAAATCCCAGTATTAATGCCACTGCGTTTTAGAAGTGCGAGCATTCCCATCACATCTACATCTACATCTACATTGATACTCCGCAAGCCACCCAACGGTGTGTGGCGGAGGGCACTTTACGTGCCACTGTCATTACCTCCCTTTCCTGTTCCAGTCGCGTATGGTTCGCGGGAAGAACGACTGTCTGAAAGCCTCCGTGCGCGCTCGAATCTCTCTAATTTTACATTCGTGATCTCCTCGGGAGGTATAAGTACGGGGAAGCAATATATTCGATACCTCATCCAGAAATGCACCCTCTCGAAACCTGGCGAGCAAGCTACACCGCGATGCAGAGCGCCTCTCTTGCAGAGTCTGCCACTTGAGTTTATTAAACATCTCCGTAACGCTATCACGGTTACCACCAAATAACCCTGTGACGAAACGCGCCGCTCTTCTTTGGATCATCTCTATCTCCTCCGTCAGACCGATCTGGTACGGATCCCACACTGATGAGCAATACTCAAGTATAGGTCGAACGAGTGTTTTGTAAGCCACCTCCTTTGCTGATGGACTACATTTTCTAAGCACTCTCCCAATGAATCTCAACCTGGTACCCGCCTTACCAACAATTAATTTTATATGATCATTCCACTTCAAATCGTTCCGCACGCATACTCCCAGATATTTTACAGAAGTAACTGCTACCAGTGTTTGTTCCGCTATCATATAATCATACAATAAAGGATCCTTCTTTCTATGTATTCGCAATACATTACATTTGTCTATGTTAGGGGTCAGTTGCCATTCACTGCACCAAGTGCCTATCCGCTGCAGATCTTCCTGCATTTCGCTACAATTTTCTAATGCTGCAACTTCCCTGTATACTACAGCATCATCCGCGAGAAGCCGCATGGAACTTCCGACACTATCTACTAGGTCATTTATATATATTGTGAAAAGCAATGGTCCCATAACACTCCCCTGTGGCACGCCAGAGGATACTTTAACGTCTGTAGACGTCTCTCCATTGATAACAACATGCTGTCTTCTGTTTGCTAAAAACTCTTCAATCGAGCCACACAGCTGGTCTGATATTCCGTAGGCTCTTACTTTGTTTATCAGGCGGCAGTGCGGAACTGTATCGAACGCCTTCCGGAAGTCAAGAAAAATAGCATCTACCTGGGAGCCTGTATCTAATATTTTCTGGGTCTCATGAACAAATAAAGCGAGTTGGGTCTCACACGATCGCTGTTTCCGGAATCCATGTTGATTCCCACATAGTAGATTCTGGGTTTCCAGAAATGACATGATACGCGAGCAAAAAACATGTTCTAAAATTCTACAAGAGATCGACGTCAGAGATATAGGTCTATAGTTTTGCGCATCTGCTCGACGACCCTTCTTCAAGACTGGGACTATCTGTGCTCTTTTCCAATCATTTGGAACCCTCCGTTCCTCTAGAGACTTGCGGTACACGGCTATTAGAAGGGGGGCAAGTTCTTTCGCGTACTCTGTGTAGAATCGAATTGGTATCCCGTCAGGTCCAGTGGACTTTCCTCTATTGAGTGATTCCAGTTGCTTTTCTATTCCTTGGACACTTATTTCGATGTCAGCCATTTTTTCGTTTGTGCGAGGATTTAGAGAAGGAACTGCAGTGCGGTCTTCCTCTGTGAAACAGCTTTGGAAAAAGGTGTTTAGTATTTCAGCTTTACGCGTGTCATCCTCTGTTTCAATGCCATCATCATCCCGTAGTGTCTGGATATGCTGTTTCGAGCCACTTACTGATTTAACGTAAGACCAGAACTTCCTAGGATTTTCTGTCAAGTCGGTACATAGAATTTTACTTTCGAATTCAATGAACGCTTCACGCATAGCCCTCCTTACGCTAACTTTGACATCGTTTAGCTTCTGTTTGTCTGAGAGGTTTTGGCTGCGTTTAAACTTGGAGTGGAGCTCTCTTTGCTTTCGCAGTAGTTTCCTAACTTTGTTGTTGTACCACGGTGGGTTTTTCCCGTCCCTCACAGTTTTACTCGGTACGTACCTGTGTAAAACGCATTTTACGATTGCCTTGAACTTTTTCCATAAACACTCAACATTGTCAGTGTCGGAACAGAAATTTTCGTTTTGATCTGTTAGGTAGTCTGAAATCTGCCTTCTATTACTCTTGCTAAACAGATAAACCTTCCTCCCTTTTTTTATATTCCTATTAACTTCCATATTCAGGGATGCTGCAACGGCCTTATGATCACTGATTCCCTGTTCTGTACATACAGAGTCGAAAAGTTCGGGTCTGTTTGTTATCAGTAGGTCCAAGATGTTATCTCCACGAGTCGGTTCTCTGTTTAATTGCTCGAGGTAATTTTCGGATAGTGCACTCAGTATAATGTCGCTCGATGCTCTGTCCCTACCACCCGTCCTAAACATCTGAGTGTCCCAGTCTATATCTGGTAAATTGAAATCTCCACCTAAGACTATAACATGCTGAGAAAATTTATGTGAAATGTATTCCAAATTTTCTCTCAGTTGTTCTGCCACTAATGCTGCTGAGTCGGGAGGTCGGTAAAAGGAGCCAATTATTAACCTAGTTCGGTTGTTTAGTGTAACCTCCACCCATAATAATTCACAGGAACTATCCACTTCTACTTCACTACAGGATAAACTACTACTAACAGCGATGAACACTCCACCACCGGTTGCATGCAATCTATCCTTTCTAAACACCGTCTGTACCTTTGTAAAAATTTCGGCAGAATTTATCTCTGGCTTAAGCCAGCTTTCTGAACCTATAACGATTTCAGCTTCGGTGCTTTCTATCAGCGCTTGAAGTTCCGGTACTTTACCAACGCAGCTTCGACAGTTGACAATTACAATAACGATTGCTGCTTGGTCCCCGCATGTCCTGACTTTGCCCCGCACCCGTTGAGGCTGTTGCCCTTTCTGTACTTGCCCAAGGCCATCTAACCTAAAAAACCGCCCAGCCCACCCCACACAACCCCTGCTACCCGTGTAGCCGCTTGTTGCTTGTAGTGGACTCCTGACCTATCCAGCGGAACCCGAAACCCCACCACCCTATGGCGCAAGTCGAGGAATCTGCAGCCCACACGGTCGCAGAACCGTCTCAGCCTCTGATTCAGACCCTCCACTCGGCTCTGTACCAAAGGTCTGCAGTCAGTCCTGCTGACAATGCTGCAGATGGTGAGCTCTGCTTTCATCCCGCTAGTGAGACTGGCAGTCTTCACCAAATCAGATAGCCGCCGGAAGCCAGAGAGGATTTCCTCCGAACCATAGCGACACACATCATTGGTGCCGACATGAGCGACCACCTGCAGATGGGTGCACCCTGTACCCTTCATGGCATCCGGAAGGACCCTTTCCACATCTGGAATGACTCCCCCCGGTATGCACACGGAGTGCACATTGGTTTTCTTCCCCTCTCTTGCTGCCATTTCCCTAAGGGGCCCCATTACGCGCCTGACATTGGAGCTCCCAACTACCAGTAAGCCCACCCTCTGCGACTGCCCGGATTTTGCAGACTGAGGGGCAACCTCTGGAACAGGACAAGCAGCCATGTCAGGCCGAAGATCGGTATCAGCCTGAGACAGAGCCTGAAACCGGTTCGTCAGACAAACTGGAGAGGCTTTCCGTTCAGCCCTCCGGAATGTCTTTCGCCCCCTGCCACACCTTGAAACGACCTCCCACTCTACCACAGGTGAGGGATCAGCCTCAATGCGGGCAGTATCCCGGGCAGCCACAGTCGTAGTCCGATCAGGGGATGCGTGGGACGAGCTGGCCGTCCCCGACAAACCCCCATCCGGACCCCCACAGTGATGCCCGTTGGCAACAGCCTCAAGCTGTGTGACCGAAGCCAACGCTGCCTGAAGCTGGGAGCGAAGGGATGCCAACTCAGCCTGCATCCGAACACAGCAGTTGCAGTCCCTATCCATGCTAAAAACTGTTCTTCAAAGAACGTCTGAACTAATCTACAGAGGGCGCAAACAAATCGACAAAATTTAAACGGTTATCAAAATACAAGATTGCCTAGTAAATGCAGTAATGCTGCTACTTGCGCACTGCTGACACTGCTCGGCGGCGGAAGGAGACTAAGCGAAATTACACTATTCAGGTACTAAAACGCGATGCCACAACTCTCAAATACTGTAATACGCCCGAAATTTATGAATTAAACAATGCAAGTACCAAAAACACGCAAAGAAATTAAGAATTAAACTGTGTAACAAACGAGTGAGCTAGGAGTATACGATTTGCTGCCGCAGCTGCTTATCCAACGGTGGCAGGAAACACTTAGGCTAATGAACGTTTTCTGGCTATGGCGATGCTAATGGAGAATTCGAAACATTGTAGAATACGTTTGGCAGCTATGTAGCAGTTTATTTTCTGAGGTGGTGCAGAATTATCCTACTAAATTTACTCGCTAACAACAGTACTTTGTTACTTAGATAATCATACCGAATGATAGTCACATAAGCGTTTACATAAAGGTAGAAAATTCATGTTTTTGAGCCCAGAAAGCTCTATGCAACAGAAACTGCAGTTCATTTTGCCATTTTCATTGCGAGATTGCCGGCTTATTCATGTCAGGGGTTATAATAGAGGGCTGTTTGCTTAGGTTGTCTGGAAGCGTTGTGAAAAGTGTTTGCTACTGCAAGGGAGGTGTGGTTTGTTTTGGTCCTAATCTCGATGGAGGCAGATAGACTATCGGTAAAGCAATTGTAAGAAATTCTCGCGCCCCCAATACGATTTATTGCTACCTTTCTTCTGTACCGGTGCCCTGTGGATGTAAATATGGATATCTTGTAGATTTTCGTACTTGTTACTGCCTACTTTTTCCGCTTCTGTCAATAATTGAATTGACTTAAGTGTGGCACTGGATGATTTTTAACTGAATTTCGTTATGAATCTTCACGCATTGTCAAATTTGCACACTTTCGTGATAGGTCATCAACGGTAATCCAGTATGACTGGTCTGAGCGTTGACACAGACCGTTTCGCGGCCGAATGAACATATTTTGTCTTACTAAAAAAGCTATGTTCTCTCGATAAGCTGAAATTCATTTTTATTAGTACAGTTCATACTAGTTAGCGTTCTTCTCTCATTTATATCTTATATGTGTTTAACACACTTGTCAGCATTAATATAGTCTTACAAATGATTGAAAGCAGTCTGACAAAGTTCGGATAGTTTTTCAATTTCACGCCTGTGCATAGTACGTTGGTAGCACTTCGTCGCCTTGCCTTTTGTGCTGTGTAGCAGACTTTAAAGCTGTGTGGATCAGCATAACGAAAAGGCGAGGGGTCTCGCTCGTTTTGTCCACGACTGTATATGTTTATATAGCCTCTCTCTGTACCATTGTTTGACGCCGGGCAATTTTAAAACGGTTATTTAACAAATCACGTGTATAGTATATGCTGGGAGCTTATTGGTGTCGAGAAGCGGACTTCCACAAGGAATTATTTGAATCTGTTTTTGCCTATGTAGCGTGTTTCATTGCTACTTGCATACAAAGTGAGTCATATGAGTAATTATCGACACTATTAAAGAAGAGAGGGGCGATGTATTACTTTCGTTAATGTATCACTTGGCACTTCAGTAGAACAGTTTGTCAATCTGTGCATCAAGTGGTGCTTTCATAGTCAATGACAATTGTAAATTATCAAGCAATCAACTAGAAAAGTAGTGTATCAAATGTAAGTAAATCTTTCACTCATGTACTTAACACAGTGACCTAATATTTCATGTGTTTCAGTCTGATGAGTCTTCTCTAAAATAAATCACTGAATCCACAGCTATGGCTCGATGAAAATAGTTTCGTCTGATCACAACACACCCTCTTAGCGTCGGGATTTTATAAGACATTATGTACAGAGCAGTCATTAACATAGTCATTACTTCCAGCGCCAAATCGTCCGAAACCTCCTGCCGTATTCAATATGCGTGCCTCACTGGCAACGTGAGATTCTTGCATTTGGTTCATACTATTCAGCTGTCCCGAAGTGCACGGCGACCCGCCTTCGGTGCTTTACTTCCGCCAGTAGCAGCATCTTACATTCCAAACCACAGACTTAAATCAGGTGCGAAGTGCGCAGGAAGCGGCGCTTAGCTCAGGATAAATTTCAATTTGAATTTCCCGCCATATCATAGTCCCTCGGAGCTCATGACTGGCTTTCTTGAAAGCCAGGCCGGCCGGGGTGGCCGAGCGGTTTCAGGCGCTATAGTCTGGAACCCGCTACAGCTACGGTCGCAGGTTCGAATCCTGCCTCGGGCATGGATGTGTGTGATGTCCTTAGGTTAGTTAGGTTTAAGTAGTTCTAAGTTGTAGGGGACTGATGACCTTAGAAGTTAAGGGGCTCCGGAACGTCCTATACTTGCAATGTTAAAATAACGCTTATAAATTACATCTTTCTTCACAAAGTATTTGAGGTAGGAAGTTGAACTTTTTACAGATTATTTACTGGAATATGGGCTACAACGTAACACAGGGATTTTACAAAATTTTAGTTCAGTTATTAAAGATGATTTTTTTTTCAATTGTAATGAAAATTCACAACATTTTTTTGCAATTTTTTATTTATATATTCAAAAATATACAGTTTTTTGGAAAAAGGCTGTGTTAAATTATGCAGAAGGTACTGTGTAACATTTACTGAAAGTTTGAAACAAATATGTTTGGAAGATCCTTAGAAAGCATGTAATTAGTATGAGAAAATAAAAGTTTTGGGAATCGAGCGACAAAGATTGGATTAACTTTTTAGTGCATTCCAGGTCCATAGGATGGATTATCTTCATCCTCTGTAAACTCCTCCTCCAGCTTCCTCTTGTTCCTCCTCCTGTTTACTTTTGCTTGTATTTCTAGACTCTTTACAGCCCTGTCTGCAGCCCGAAGGCGTTCCTTGTCTAAGGCAAGCATCGCTCGTTGTTGTGTTCGTAGGCTTTGCTACCATTTTCTTCAGTTGCAGTTACTGCAACACTGTTCCAATAGGTGGTCATGTATGAACACTTATCACATTTCAGTTGTATCTCACTAGCAAGTCCTACGTGCTTTATTATGGAGAGTTCCAGACCAACTTCAGTACAATGAATACATCTTACACAGTTTGAAAAAATTCCTTTGAGAACCGACATATCAAATATTTCATTCACATCTGATTCGCCTATAAATCATTCATAGTTTTCACTCATTGAACCAAGCTTCTTCTGTGAAGTATTTTCTTTCCCACTTTGACTGCTATGGGCAGGTGTACTTGAGCCTTTCCGGAGCCCCTTAAGTCCGATAGTGCTCAGAGCCATTTTTGAAAGCTGGAGGCATCTTGTAAACAGTCAGGACCTCAAAGTGGCCGAGATGTTACGGACAGATGGAGAGTACCACCGAAGATCCGCGACTATCGAAACTCTTCGCGCTGGCTCTCGCCCATTGAAATAGTTCGATTCTTTCGGGTACACGTGATCAACTGTTTGCGATATTGCGGCCATGTATAATGCTTCGGAAAAGTCTGGGGCTCACGTTGTGGGTGTTGTGACCAGTGAGGGTGATATCATGCCGCCACATTTCTTTGAAAAGGGACACGAAAGAAGTTTATCTGTAAGTTTTGACGAATGTCGTGAAACTGTGGGTGGTAACTGCGGCCTCGGGGAGGTAAAATGCCTTTCAACAAGAGTGTGCACCATCTCATACGAGCCATTTAGTCCAAAACTGGCTCTCGGATAACGTTAACGTGTTCCGGTCAAAGGAGCTCTTGTCCCCGAATGGCCGGGATTTTAACCCCGTCGACTACTACGTTTGGAGCGTTCTCGAATATGGACAGCCCTGCTTAAAAGAGTGCTTCCGATCGCTTCAGGCCACGATGATTGGAGGCTGTCACTGCGGCTGAAGGGGCTACGTTGAGCAATGTTACTCTTGAAAAATATTACTATTCGTATGTAAAAGGATTTTCATTTTTATTTTTATTTGGTTTTAATGATTTTGCTTGTAAAAAAATGTTTCATTAGTACGGATTTAAGTGCCGCACCCTGTAAACACGGAGAATACTCCGCTGCATAATGAAAAATTCATTCTGGAGTCATGGTGTACGCTTGACTTCTTTGTGTGACATATACAGGTTGCTCCATAGGAGTAGAATTACACTTTGGAAAGAAAAACAGGTGAATAAACAGAAATATAAAGTGAAGTAGTATAACGTGGGTGAGGGACAAAACCGAGAGGCTATGCAACCAACATGGCGACCTTCATGGAGCCGTAACCTTGGGTGCAAGTCATAAATTACACATGGAAAGACGCCCATTTTACATATAAAACACAGCTTTATTGATCCTCGTGTTACGACTAACGGCTCCTCCTTGCAGGTGACGTAAAAGCTGATGGGGTTGACATACAGAAAACGCATTGAGATATTCGTGATATCGGGATCCATGCTTCTATAGCGTATATCGGTGAATGCCATCCATAGAGAAGGTGGTGGTGAAACGTTTTGCGGAATTCGTTGAAACTGGTACGGTCGCAGAAAACCGAATACTGTAGGCTCCAGAACGACTACAGGGGAAGCAACATCAACCGCTTTTCCAACACCGTTCAGTGAGAGTTCAGAGCACACTATTCGGAAGAGGATTTATGGCACACCTGAGGGGCAGCGTCAGAAAGTGCTAAAGTAACAGCAGCACACCGAGGTTGCACCATACAGTCAGGTTCGGTTTTCAGAATGGATGACATGTGACCTCGACGAAATCCGTCGTTTCACCTGTGGTGTATTGTTTACAGATAAAGCTGATTTCTATGTGATGGAAGAAGTAAATAAATAGAATCACAAATGCTGATAAGATGTCAGTGTTCACTGCATGGATGCATCGTTAATAGTTGGCTCATCAGATGTGATGGTTTGGTGTGGAATATAAGGTTCTCTTTTTATTGAACCCTTCATCTTTCAGGATACGCTAACAGTAGCCCGTTACCTTCAGTTGTCAGTTGAAGATCTGCTGCCGCTAATTTCTGAAGACGGGTCTTTCTTTCAGCACTAATAGTGCCCCGTCTCATTACATGTTAGATGTCTGGTCGTATCTGGATATCCCAATTTCCTGGAGACAGATAGGTCGAGGAGATCCGGTGTACGGACTGCCATGTTCTATAGACTTAAATTTCTCGGATTTCTATCTGTGGGGGCAGCAGACGGCAAATGTGTATGCAGCTAAGATCGTAAAAATTCCACGTCCCAGGAAACTGCTTGTTGATGGTTGTTCTCGCACTTCGGTAAATATGTTGGTAAAAGTCCATAAGGAATAGGTAACGCGGATAACAGCCACTTTACAAGCTGCCAGACAGCAACCTTTACGTGTTATCGCCAGCGTTTCCCTTGTTCTGTACAAAATTTGGCATTACTCATGAGTGAGTAAAGCCATCCTCAATGAAAGGCATTACTGATTTTTTTTCTGTGATTCCCTATGTGCTTGACATGACACGTGATACCCTTACGATATGAAAATTACAAGCTGGATGCATGGTGTTTGCTTCCATATTGCCGGATATTTTGATAACAAACCCGTACACGTTTAGCTCCTCTTTGACCTCACACTGTTTGACTTCAAATTTTTATTTGTCCACATATTTATCTTCCAGAACAGTGGCTCTACACCTGTGCGTAATATATGACAGAAGAATGAGAAAAATGCAGGCCAGCGAATGATATGGCGAGAGACTGCCTTTTTTTTAAATACAGCCACATTCTTTCGTACATGGTATCGATATTTGTGAACAGATACTTTCTTCATATCAGTGAAACGCATATACGGTTATTGCAGGATAAATATAAAATGTCGAGAAGCCATGTTTTTAAAAATGCAGTGGTACAACTAAAGCACTCCAAGCAGCTACAGTAGGAAGTACGTTATCTCTCTCATTAGTTGTTCTATGGACTTTTCAGAGTTAACAAGACGGAAATGTCGGATGCTGAAATGTTTAAATGGTTATTAATGGGTCAACGGTTATTAGTAGAGTGGTTTACAAACAGAAACTGGGGGGAGTTAGCCAATATGGAACTCTGCACTCTACGGCAAGTTTCGTATGCCATAAAATTTTTCTGTGTCCCCAAGCAGTTTAATTAAAACTGGGAAAATTTAATATCAGAACTGAGTTAATCACTGAATTCGTGTTAATTTTAATAAGAAGATCCAAGTGACTATATGGAATGAGCATGTGGGAACACTTTAAGTACAGTCGTTAAATCAAATAATTCAGAGCAAGCAGGAGCTTAAGGCTCAACATAAAGAATAAGGTAATCAGACAAAGTCTGCAAATGTAGGGCGTGCCTTTTGCGCTTCAGAAGCGCCAGTAGGGTTGTATTCAAAATAATCTTACAAAAGGGAGACGGGTTTGTTTTAGAAACACTCATCACAGTTTAACACAGTTTCACAGTTTACTAAAATAAAACATCATATTAAAAATTCACAGAATGATTCTAAACTACGATCTGACGTCACCTGTTTTGAAATTAATTACCTCACTTACAGTATTATTACACCGAGATGATTAATGAAAAGGAAATCTTCGGCGCACATGGGAAAAGTTCACGCAAGCACACACGATTCCAACACAAGAACAGAAATAAAAAGAATTTTGCCGATTACAGTAAGTCAGGATCTCAGGGGTTCTCCCTATCTCTTTGACTAAATTAATGTGAATAAGATTACTGTGGAACACTTTCCGACAAAGAAATTTATCTGATTCACCTTGCACATCAAACTAAGCTACGTTGGCGTGAAGCACCCGCAAATGCCGTGAATATTCATGAACAATGCAAAATCATTAAGACTCATGAAAACTTCAAGAACACAAATGTAAATCGTATAGACACAAATAGCAATAAAATATCACGCGGAATAAATGCGGAATAAAACTAATTCAAGAGGGTACTGAAAGACACTCGGTGAAATTACAACCTCGGGGTTTGTAAAAAGGTACACAATCTTAGAACTGAAACGAAATGAAACGTACAAGACATGAAATACATGCACACGAGAAAAGTTCACGTATACATTCTAATTAAAAGAAAAGTCAGACAACTGAATTTTAAATCTATGCTTAAGTAACGAACTTCATACACCACGACTTCTGGTTACACAAAGGAAGGGGCCGGAAAAACATACTAAATACAGATAATATATTCGTGGCTTTACTCTGTAAAGTATAAGAATTCAATTGCTGAACTTGAAAAGTAGCAGATGAAGCTTGTATATTTGTCGCAATAGCTACCCATCATCACACATTAAGACACTCACTAGCACCAAAGGTCCTGTCCCTAGTGCCGTGAGCACGCTCTCTCTGCAGCGAACCTCACCCAGGTAGCCGGAAGGAACCAGAGGTGTCTTTTCCGCCACCAGCTTAACTACTGTCAAATGACTACCGAAACGGTACTGAGGAAGCTACGTTGACTACACTTTTGCTACCACGGCCGACAGCCAGATGCTGTACAACTACCATACGTACGACAAATTCAACACACTCACTCACTCACTCATTCATGCAGATGATAAAGAGAGAAAGGAAGTTTCTGAGCACCAAATGTAGGTAATGTATATATGATTAGATGTTTCCTGGAAAAACTGACGCTTTAATGTAATGGTGTACCACTGAATCGGGGCCATCTCGAAACGCAAAACTAAATTACCAGTAACTGAGCGTGACAGCACGAAATACAAATTAAATAGTATGAAACGATTCTGACAGAGACGTTTCAGCCTGCTGGCGCAATAGAAAACATTGTATGTGCTGCAGATCCTTGGAAACATGTAACGAGGTAAACCTTCCGAGTAACTATTCCTGTTTGCTACATAGTGTGTAATACAGTCAGTTTAAGGTACATGACCAGTTAACATAGTTGAAACGTCCCCTTGGAAAAATTAATGAATTACTGTGCTGATAAACCTCTTACATTGTTTTCTTTTCAAACAGCTGAGCAGAGCTGAACGTACTCAGACATTTCTCACTTTACTTATTCTGATCATCACTAAACTGACACACAATATTTTTAGCGCAACGCAATCTGACTTTCAATAATACCTACAAAAGAATGGCCCTGACTAACAATAACCTATACCTTTCATGAATTCTTAGCTCACAAAAATCTTTGTACTCGAACTATTGCAATTCAGCGAGCGCCAATACTGCCAGCTAAATAAAAGATTCTAACTACTGAAGGCACTAACTACTGATAGGCATAGTTAGCAAATGAAAGATTTTATAGAGAACAAACAATGTATTTACCTTAATAGTGTCCAAACGTCATTATATATATATATATATATATATATATATATATATATATATATATATATATATATATATATATATATATCAGTTCATGACATCCAGTCTTACAAATGTACTGTTTCTGATGGACACACGTCCAGATCATCTGCTCTCAAAAATCTGCCATCTCACTTCCTCACATCCACCACTGCTGGTGGATCACCTCCAACTGCGCAACGCTACGCGCTGTTCACATCCAGCTGCCCAACACTACAATGGCAGACAACAATGCAAACTAGCCACAGACTGCACACAGCACAGCCAGTGATTTTCATACAGAGCGCTACGTGGCGTTACCAATAAGAAAACTAAACAGCCTACTTACATGGCCCCCATGCTCCCGACAAAAAATTTTACAAATTGTTTTGGGCGCTGGACAATACATATTTGTTAATTTTTTTCACAATTACAATAACAAATAAATCAAATGCACACACTTATTGATACGATGTTGGTCAAAAGCTAAAATTTTCTCACAGTCCATAAAGACAGTCCTGATCGTTCATCACAGTAAAATGGCAGTGTTTTTCTCAAAGTCTGAGCAGTAAAAGAAAATGCACATGGAAGTAGTCGATTTCCATGCAGTCTTGAAGAAGTAATGTTTTCCTTCCAACGGAAAGACAGTGCTGACTCTTGACATGCAGACAGGTAATGGGCCATAACAGAGCAAACCCACAGCAGAGTCAGTCGAAGTTTTGAAGAATATTGGTAAGTAGGTTGTCACAGAGTAGACCCACTGTAGCCCTGGTAGAGATTATGGTATTGGTGGGCCACCATAGGTGCAGACCCAGTGCAGTCCTTGTAGAAGTAATGGTATTGGTGGGTCATCAAAGGTGCAGACGCACTGCAGTCCTTATAGAAATAATGGTATTGGTGGGTCATCAAAGGTGCAGACCCACTGTAGTTCTTGTAGAGACGGCCAGCAGCCATCTGTTGCGACTGTGCAGGTGCCCAATCACCATCGAAGAGTCTTGCAGAGAATATAGCAAGTCCATAAACCACCACTTGTGCACTCACAAAGTTTTTGGAATTGTCCTTAGAACCAGCAATGCTGTTAACCAGTCCCTGACTGAATTATCAACACACGTGCAAACACTAACAGTCCTCTGTTTTTCACATATTGTGCATATACTATGACCAACAGAAATGTGTGCAGTGAAATGAATGCTTACAAGTTACTTAATTTGATGAACTGGTGTCAATTACAATATTATAACATGAGACTGCACACAGCACAGCCAGTGATTTTCATACAGAGCGCTACGTGGCGTTACCAATAAGAAAACCTAAACAGCCTACTTAATAGTATACATGAGATGAAATACGATCAGGTGATCCCTGCGGATGTATGTACATCCCTGAGTGAAGAATTTTTCTCTTGAAAATTATGGCAATATGTTCCAACAAGCTTTAACAGCAGTCATAGTTTCAATTCGAATATATAAGACAACTAAAATATTTCATTTGGAACTATGGGAATATTCGCGAAGTTCAAATTCTAGTGGTACTGTTTGATAGAGGACTCTGGTAGTTATTCTAAATCGTTGAACACCACATCTGGAATTATTTTACTTGTTACTTGGATTTAAACTGTCTTGGACATTTCAGAACAATGGATTGGGGTAGGTGCACGTAACCTATTACAACAGAAGATTTTCTATGTAGACACTTCAGGAAATGTGTTTATCATGTAATACTTCGATTTAGATCACTTCCTTGATGTGTTGGGTGTATGTCTCCTAGCGGCTATTGTGTCCAGAACTGGGCTCCCAATCGGCACAGCAATTTGCGGTGTTAATCAAGCGCCACGAGGACAACAGGGAGCTAATTGATCGATCAGTGACGGAATTCCACAACTGTGGGGCAGATTACGCGGCGGTAAGATCTGATATGCTGTATTGGTCGTGTTACATGTAGATCTACACGACTACACTGCAATTCACACTTACGCATTTGGTACAGGCTTCATAGAGCCTCTTTTAAACTGTTTCTCGACTGTTTCACTCTCGAACAGCACCTGGGAAATATGAACACCTAATCTTTCCGCTCCAGCTCTAATTTACCTGATACTGTTACAATTGTCATTTCTCTTTATGTAGGTGACACCCAATAAAATATATTAGCATTTGGAGAGGTATGATGGTGATTGCAGTTTTGTGAAAAGAATTCGCTACGATGAAAATGTTTCAAAAATTTACACCCCATCTCGTTTATCATATCCGCACGCCTCTCCCCTATTTCTAGATAAAATGAAACTACCTGCTTTCTTTGAGCTTTTTCGAAGTTCTCCAACAAACCTTCTTGGCAAGAATCCCATATTGCCCAACAGTGCTACTGAAGAGGACGGACTAGCGTAGTATAGGTAACATCTTTAGTAGACTAATTGCATCTTTTAAGTGTTCTGCCAACAGAGCGCAATCCTTGATTCGACTTCCCCACAAGGTTTTCTTTGTGATGGTTCCATTTTTCGTTGCTTGTAATTATTGTAGTCCCTAGGTATTTAGTGGAATAGGAAACCTGCAAATTTGTGCAATATATAATGTAACCAAAATTTAATGCAATTTTAATACTCTTGTGAAGGACCTGACATTTTTTATTGTTTAATGTTAAATAACACTTTGGGCACGATGCAGATTTCTGGACCAAATCATTTTCAACCTTGTTTTGACATTATGATATTTTCACTAGACAGTAAAAGACACCATCATCTGCATACAATGTAAGTAGGGTGCACGGATTGTCTCGTAAATATGAGAGGCGATCGAAAATCGTCTGTTTGAGAACGTTCCTGCAGCGTACATGCGACAAAGAGCGACTCCGATCTGGGTACATAGACACATACACGTAAACAAGGTGCAAGTACGCCGTTTGAAAGGAAACTTTTTGATCACCCCTTCTAGGTTAAAGAGACTGGGAATAACACAGGGGCAATAACATTTTCTTGGGGAGCCACAGATAACACTTATGTTCCACTCGACGACTCCAATCGATCTATAAACTTTCTAACTGTACGTCACGAATGAAAGCGTACGACGTACAATTGAGACGATACGCCATAGGCACGCCATTTGATTAGAAGCCACTTATGAGGAATGGTCTAAAAAGCTGTCTGGGAATCTAAAATTATGTAATTAAATTGAGAGACCCTGTATACAACACTAATTATTTATGTCAGTAGAGAAAAAAAAATGGCTCTGAGCACTATGGGACTTAACATCTATGGTCATCAGTCCCCTAGAACTTAGAACTACTTAAACCTAACTAACCTAAGGACATCACACACATCCATGCCCGAGGCAGGATTCGAACCTGCGACCGTAGCAGTCGCGCGGCTCCAGACTGAGCGCCTAGAACCGCTAGACCACCGCGGCCGGCTGTCAGTAGAGAGATAGTCGTGTTTCGCAAGAATGAAATATTCGTAAACACGTAAAACGGTGTTTAGTAATACGGTGTACTGACGCTGTCTACCCTTACGTAACCATTGTCGTCATGCAGTGAAAGTGTTGATTGTCTTTTTTTCTGGTATTCTTTTCGTTCGACCAGGACCCCATTGAATTTTCTGCCAGATTTAGAGACAGAGTTTCGTTGTAGAAACTCTTAAAAGTATTAGGCATTGAACTCCACTATAAGTTTTACATATCGACGTGAAATATTGGTCTATAATCCAGCGGAGTTTTTCTATTTTGTTTCATGTGTATTGGAGCGCCATACCCAACTTTTCAGTCTTTAGGTACTGATAATTCTCGTTGAGTGCTAAAAAATAGAGGTATCTCATCAGAATACAGGAAAGCACCCTTACTGTCGTACAGTACAGACCGGAAGACTTATCCTTATCAAGTGACTTGAGTTGCATCGAGAGTATCTACTTCGAAATTACTCGTCCTGGTAGCTGTCTTTGATTCGGATTATGGAATATTTACTGCATCTTCTTCTATGAAGGACTTTTGTAAAACTGTATTTAGTAATTCGACGTACTGACGCTACCGTCTATCACATTACCATTTTCATCACGCATTGAAGGTGTAGACTGTGCTTTTTCCTGGTACACTTTACACAGACCAGAATGCCTTTGGATTTCCTGTCAGATTTCGAGACAGAGTATCATTGCGGAAACTTCTAAAAACATCTTGCTCTGAACTCCACACTAAGTTTCTAGAAGATGCAAATCTTTGACAGTCTTGGACGCTTTGTGATCTTTTACATTTGCCATGTTTTTCCTTCGTTGCTACTGCTACAGTATCTTGGCCTGTTAAGTATAGCTTGGGAGTTCTTTTTCGTCACTTACAGTTCACTTGGTGCAAAACTGAACCACCTTAAACATTATTTCTTTGAATTTTAGGCACATTTCCCCGATGCTTACATTGTTGGTATGGAATGAATGCGGAACTTCTTAAAATCAGTCTTCTGACTGGAGTCATGCGGCACATCACGAATTCCTCACCTGTGCCAACATTTTTCCTCAGAGTAGCACTTGCAGCCAACGTCCTAAATTATTTACTGGATTAATTCGACTCTCTGCCTTCCTCTACAGTTTTTACCCTCTATACCTCCCTCTATTACCATGGAAGATATTCTCTGATGTATTAATACACGTCTTGTCATCTGTTATTTTCATCTTATCCGCGTTTTCCATAAATTAGTTTCTTCGCCGATTCTGCATAGAACCTTCTCACTCCCTACCTTATCGGTACACACAATTTTCAATAGTCTTCTGTAGCACCACAACATAAATGTTTCAATTTTCTCTAGTCTGATTTCCCCACATTAATATTTTACGTTTATTTTCAATTGATTTGGATATTATGGTCTTCAATCTCTCTAGAACAACCTCGTGATCTCTACTCCCGCATATATCACTACGCACTGTAATTGCTCAGAACAGTTTGCCGCTAAGAGGTCTTGTATGTTATCGCTGCCATTGACGCTGTCAGAAACGTGTACTCAAAAAATTATCAGACAAATCATTTAGTAAAGTTTCGAACATCATTTTATGCCTGCCACCGACTTTAAACATATATTTTTGACAGCTTCATACATAACTTACTGAAAACGACTGAATGCCTCATATGACGTAGCTAGATCATTGACTTACTAATAGCCTAATGTCGGTGTCTGCAAGACGAATTTCATTGTTACAGTGATTTACATTGACGAAAAACTTGCCAGATAAAGCAGGGGCGTAGGCGTTGAGGTGCTTCACGTGCATTTGGGAGAGCAAAAATTCCGTTCCCCGTCTGAGCAAGATTTAAGTTAACCGTAGTTTACATTAATAGAGGACGAAAGCTGTAGATATGATTCCACTGAAAGTAAAGGTGTCAGTTATCTTCTACAATACCTGCCCATCTGTGGGCAGAATGTTTAACTTTCCTTATTTCCACAGAAGCTTACTGAATGCACCGAAGCGTTTGGATTATTGCATCTATTCTCATACAAGGCTAACTGCACTTAACTGTAAAATCCGGGAAAATTTATGATCAGAGAAAAGTTTCAGTCAAAGAAATATCGTTTTACCCAAGTCCTTTTGTATGCTGTGCCCATTGGCCATGTTCATAAATTGTGTGACTTTGTTGCTTTATTTGAGACGCCGAATGTAACCCCTCAGATAGAGAATACAGAATTACTTTGTTTACGGGAAATAGATGTGCACTTAGCTATAGTAGACGAGAAAATTTATAATCCCAGAAAATAAAAATCGTTTGTTGTGCTGACGATGCAGTTCTGTTGGCAAAGTGTGAATATAGCCCGCAGAAACTTTTACATTTATTTAACGTAACAGCCACAAACCTAAGTAAGATCATTCAAACTAAAAAACCAAGGGTATGACCACATTTGCGGAATCAATTAGACGATAACTGGGAGTGAATGGAAAAATTATGTAACAAATAATGGCAGTTAAATATTTCGTTACTGAACTGTCCAGCGGTGGAAATGTCGAAAATAAATTAGGGAACAAGTAGAAAAATCAAATAAGACGAAAAAAAAATTCGTGGAAACTGAGGAATTACAACTATTTTTAATTTGTTTGTGACCAACATTACCAATTCTCCCAGATTAAAATAAGATAATGAACGTTTTTGTGTGTGTGTGTCTTGAGGATCACTTCGGAATCGTTTATCTGCTACAGTTAGACCCAGCCATTTACCTGCGAGTGGTGCTCATATGATTACATCATGATAGAGTGGCTCTGTACTGACCGCCGAGAAACCAATTACGTACTAACTGCTTTGCTGTGTCTGCCACAGAAAACTCAGCAGAAGCCATTAAAACATGCAGGGGGCCGTCAGAGTTCGCTCGTTAGAGATCTGAATGCCTGAAGTACTGTTTCGGTGTTTTCAGAGAGCCTGAATACGGCAGCAGAGAAAACTCTAAACCAGCGGCTTCATGAAATTTTCAACTCAGAGGAGCATACTCTGCACAGTTTAAATTTAATTACTTCAGACTAGACTGTTGTACGGCCAGATGAACCCGTTTTTGCTGATACACTTCAGTCAATGGTCATATGTCTTCTATAATTAAATCTAGTAACACACACACACACACACACACACACACACACACACACACACACACACACACACACGCATACATACACACACACACACACACACACACACACACACACACAGAAACACACACACTCACATACAGAGAGAGAGAGAGAGAGAGAGAGAGAGAGAGAGAGAGAGATTTCCACACTTCTCTTTATACTTCAAAGTTAGTTTGATCTCTGACTAAGGTCAAATAAAGGCAACGTCGATTTTACCTCTGTATATCTGGATGCAAAGACGGCTCGTCAAAAAGTAAGTAGAGCTACGGGGGAAGGTCGAAGCAAGAGAGTGTACTGCAACGTTAAAAGTAGTATAATTTGATGATTATTGAGATACGGAGACATAATTAAAGTTTAGATATCATTGTATCAAATGTTCACTTGCTGGTCTGGTGGATGCCAGTACAGTCCTTTTTAATATCTGACTATTTACAATGGACCGTATGGATAGTACTGCAAAAGGACCTGTAAGATAAGGTACGATTCTGTAACTGTTGTTTTCAAACTATTATCTTCTTGATCTGATAGAATTAAATGTTCCTTGAGACATATGAGTGCCAGTTTTATCTTCGATAATGATAGAAGCCGAAGAAATGAATTAAAATGAATTCAAGTCCCATCCGTGCCACATATTTTGATTCATTTCTTCAGTTTCTATCATTACTATCTTTTTGTCAGACAACTAGTTCTTCGCAAGAAACGGCAAAAATTAGAACTGTTTTGGATCACGCTGTGTGCAGTGCCTTACTTATGCGTTTCATTACAATACGTCGTACACAGATCTCTTATTCTATCTTTCTGTTGTGTTACGAGGGCATGTTACGATGTACTTACTTAGTTTTTATTTATTTGTTATCATGATCTGTTTAGGGTTATCAGGCCCTCTCTAACTTCGGAGCAGGGTTTCACACGTACAGTAGCTTCTGTACATCTTAGTTAAATAAGAAATAACATTTTATATGACAACTAGCATTAAAATGATTTGAGTGTCTATATTGACAATGTGAGTAAATAATACTGACTATGAACTGATAAAGTTAACACTAGCAGTACTTGCACTAATGCTGTTGGTATGACTAATTCTGACAATAATAATAATAATAATAATAATGACCATAACAAAAAATCGATAGTGGCTGATATAAAAGGAGTTAAATGGTGTACGAAATAGATGTTTTCTGGTGTAACGGATTCTGGGGAAACAAAATTTAAGGAGACTGCGCTAGGTAAGTATACTGCGAAATGAGGAATATCTGATAAGAAAGATGATTGTACAACGGTAACGACTGCGTACTATGACAGTGGTAATCATTATTGTTGCTTCAGCAGATATGTAATTACCTGTTAGCTGAAACTAGAGATGTTATCCACTTCCCTATTGCAATGCGGAAGATTATTCCAGTGGCCGGTTCCTGCTACTGAGAAGGACTTAGAGAAGTTATTCTACAATTTGGGACCCAGAAAAGATTTTACCACGATGTGAACGGGTGTTTGCACCATGTTGTTCGAACAAAGTAAGTAAGATGGAGATGACATGTGGGGGAGAGTGTGTGTTGATAATACAGTAGAGAAGACAGAAGGTATGGAAATCTATGCATTTGTCTGCATGCAGACAGGACAGAAAGGAAAGCTGTGCATCAAATAAGCAATCAGTCATCTGACTTCTTTGATGCGGCCCGCCACGAATTCCTCTCCTGTGTCAACCTCTTCATCTCAGAGTAGCATTGGCAACATACGTCCTCTAATATTTTCTGGGCGTATTCCAATCTCCGTCTTCCTCTACAGTTTTTGCTCTCTCAGCTCCCTCTAGTACCATGGAAGTCATACTCTCATGTCTTAACAGACGTTCTATCATCCTGTCCCTTCTCCTTATCAGTGTTTTCCACATATAATTTCCTCTCCGATTCTCCACAAAACCTCCTCATTCCTTACCTTATCAGTCCACCTAACTTTCAACATTCGTCTGTAGCACCACATCTCAAACGCTTCGATTCTCTTCTGTTCCGATTTTCCCACAGTCCATGCTTCACTACCATACAAAACTGTACACCAGAAGTACATTCTCAGAATATTCTTCCTCAAATTAAGGCCGATATTTGACATTAGTAGACTGATCTTGGTCAGGAATCCCCTTTTTACCATTCCTTCTCTATGTAAACCTGTGGCCTAGGGTAGCGTCTGTGATTCACAGTTGCTATATCTTCGGTGCCAGTTTCGAATCCCACCGCTGGTTGAATTTTGATCAATAGTCAGCATTGTCGCCCGGATACTTCCGACATAAGAACTTTCATTCTGCCAACGGCCTCGTCAAAGAGGGCGGAGAAGCGGACAGAGGTTCAGGGCACTCTCTTGTCTAGGGATGGGAAACTGCCCCTAAAGCCCGAAGAAACAGCAATGATCAACGGCATGAGGATGCAGAAGGCAATGGAAACCACTGCATTAAAGGCACGTAACGTGTATCCATAGGACCTGTGGCCTGTGATTGAAAAAGTGTCATTATGATCTCTCGATTGGCAAATGATTACGGAATGGTCCCCCAGTCGGAACTCCGGGATGTGACTGCAAAGGGGGATATAACCATGAGAAAAAGATTGAATAATCAATGAAAGGATAACGCTCTAAAAGTCGGGGCATGGAATGTCAGAAGCTTGAACGTTGTAGGAAAACTAGAAAATCTAAAAAGGGAAATGCACAGTCTCAATTTAGATATAGTAGCTGTCACTGAAGTGAAGTGGAAAGAAGACAAGAATTTCTGGTCAGATGAGTATAGGGTAATATCAACTGCAGCAGAAAATGGTATAACTCGAGTAGGATTTTTTGTGAAGAGGAAGGTAGGGCAAAGAGTGTGTTACTGTGAACAGTTCAGTGACTGGGTTGCTCTTATGAGAATCGACATGAAACAAACACCGACAATGCAAGTTCAGGTGTACATTCCGACGTCGCAAGCTGAAGATCAAGCTATAGAGAAGGAGTATGAGGTTACTGAAAGGGTAATACAGTTCGTAAAGGGGGACTGGAATGTAGTTGTAGGGGAAGGAGTAGAAGAAAACGTTACAGTACAATATGTGCTTGGGACAAGGAATGGGAGAGGAGAAAGACTAACTGAGTTCTGTAACAAGTTTCAGCTAGTAATAGTATTTGTTCAAAGAATCACAAGAGAAGGAGGTATACTTGGGAAAGGCCAGATGATATGGGAAGATTTCACTAAGATTACATCATGGTCTGAGAGAGATTCCGAAATCAGAAACTAGATTTTAAGGCGTACCTCGGAGCAAAATGGTTAAAAAGGCTCTGAGCACTATGGGACTTAACATCTGAGGTCATCAGTCCCATAGATCTTAGAACTACTTAAACCTAACTAACCTAAGGACATCACACACGTCCATGGCCGAGGCAGGATTCTTACCTGCGACCGTAACGATAGCGCGGTACCGGACTGAAGCGCCTAGAACCACTCGGCCACCCCGGCCGGCGTACCCAGGAGCAGATATAGAATCAGATCACAATATAGTAGTGATGAAAAGTAGGCTGAAGTTTAAGACATTAGTCAGGAAGAATGTGTACACAAAGAAGTGGGATACGGAAGTACCAAGGAATGACGGGATACGGTTGAAGTTCTCTAACTCTGTAGATACATCAATACGGAATAGCTCAGTAGTCAGTACAGTTGAAGAGGAATAGACATCGCTAATAAGGTCTATCACAGACGTTGGGAAGGAAAACTTAGGTACAAAGAAGGTAACCGCGAAGAAACCGTAGGTAACAGGACAAATACTTCAATCGATCGATGAAACGACGAAGTACACAAATGTTCCGCTAAGTTCAGGAATACAGAAATACAGAGTGCGGCAGTGTTCATAGCGTAATTTGACTTGCGTAGTACAATGACGTACTGCGGGCATGGGCGCCAGCTCTTGCCGCATTCGTGTACTAATGAGCTGCCATTTTGAGTGTGACAGTGATGTGGAGCGGTGGAGTGCACAGCATCGTGCGTTTGCGGTTGAAAGTTATTTCAAGAATAACGACTCTGTTATTGCTGCCCAGCGTCTATTTCGGCAAGATTTCAACTTGGGTAAGTTCCAGATGGACGGACCATTGTGAGGTGGGTACGTGCATTTCGAACAAAAGGTTCTGTTTGCAGTGGCAAACCGTGATGAAGTGAAAGAACTGTGCGGACGCCAGAAGCCGTGAAAATGTTCAACCTGGACTATTGCGTAGCCCAAAAAGGTTTGCTTGTCGTCAAGCGCAAACTGTGCATATGTCCGATCGCACGAAGATCTGAATTTTCACCCATATAAACTGCGAGTTGTTCAGGAAATTAGGCCTCGCGATTGGGTTCCACGCGAAACATTCTGCTTAACCATGCGTGATATCATTCGCCAAGATCCACAAATGTTGCACACCATCCTGATGTCAGATGAAGCTCATTTCGAGTTATGTGGTTCAGTGAATACACTGAATGTGCGTTATTGGAGTGATGTAAACCCGCATGAACTGCACATCAAGCCCTTGCACAGTTGTTGTGGCATAGTGTGATGTGGAGCTACTTCCTTTGGGATTATTGGCCCTTACCTCTTTGAGGATGACAGCGGTGTGGCTGTAACTGACACCAGTGAACGCTACCTAAACATGCTGCAAGACTTCGTTCTTCCCCAGTGACGTATGGTCGACGTGGATGTGGAACAATTATGGTTTCAAGAAGACGGAGCGACCTCTCATACAGCCGGAATTAGCATGGATTTCTTGCGACAGACATTTCACGGTAGAGTAATTTCCCGTTTTGGTGACTTTTCCTGGCCGCCTCGCTCACCTAACCTTTCATGTGCAGACTTTTTCCTTTGGGGCTACCTGAAGCAAGATGTGTTCCGAACACGTTGTGCCACCATTCCTGAGTTGAAGGATCGCATCAGAACTGCCGTCAGCAACGTCCCAGGGAATACGTTACGCCAAGTTATGAAAAACTTCCAACGCCGCCTAGATGAATGTGTGTGCAGAGGGAGCATCATTTGACAGGAGTCATATTCAAAAAGTAATCCGCACAATGGACAATGACTTACACAGTAGTAAATGGCATACCTTTAACTATTAATTGACATAAGAAATAATAAATAAATTACAGTTACTGCCTAATGGTGTGTTTTTAATAACCTCCTATGAACGCTGCCGCACTGTGTATAAGTCGCTGAGGAATGAAATAAATAGGAAGCGCAGGGAAGCTCAGACGAAATGGTTACAGGAAAAGTGTGAAGACATCGAAAAAGAAATGCTTGTTGGAAGGACAGACTCAGCATACAGAAAAGTCAAAACAACCATCGGTGACATAGAAAGCAAGGGTGATAACATTAAGAGTGCAACGGAAATTCCACTGTTAAATGCAGAGGAGAGAGGGGATAGGTGGAAAGAATACATTGAAAACCTCTGTGAAGGGGAAGATTTGTCTGATGTGATAGAAAAAGATTTAGAAGAGATAGGGGATCCCGTATTACAATCAGAATTTAAAAGAACTTTGGAGGACTTAAGATAAAATAAGGCAGAAGGGGTTGATAACATTCCATCAGCATTTCTAAAATCATTGGGGGAAGTGGAAACAAAACGACTATTCACTTTGGTGTGTAGAATGTATGAGTCAGGCGACATACCATCTGACTTCCGCAAAAGTATCATTCACACATTTCCGAAGACGGCAAGAGCCGCCAAGTGTGAGATTTATCGCACACTCAAATTAAGAGCCCATTCATCCAAGATACTTACAAGAATAGTATACAGAAGAATGGAGAAGGAAATTGAGGATGGGCTCGATGACGATCAGATTAATTTTAGGAAAGGTAAAGACACGAGAGAAGCAATTCTGACGTTGCGATTATTAACTGAAGCGAGACTAAAGAAAAAGCGAGACAAGTTCATAGGATTTGTCGACATTGAAAAAGCATTCGACAATGTAAAATGGTGCAAGATATTCGACATTCTGAAAAAGCAGAGGTAAGCTATAGGGAGATTCCGGTCATATACAATATGTACAATGGCCAAGAGGGAATAATAAAGAATGGATGACCAAGAACGAAGTGCTCGTATGAAAAAGGCTGTAAGAAAAGGATGTAGCATTTCGCCCCTACTGTTCAATCTGTACATCGAGGAAGCAATGATGCAAATAAAAGAAAGCTTCCGAAGTGGAATTCAGACTGAAGATGAAAGGATATCAATGATATGATTCGCTGATGACATTGCTATCCTGGGTGAAAGTGAAGAGGAATTACATGATCTGCTGAAAGGAATGAACAATCTAATGAGTACAGAGCACGGACTGAGAGTAAATCGAGGAAACACGATGGTAATGAGAAGTAATAGAAATGAGAACAGCAGGAAACTTAAGATTAGGAGTGATGGTCACGAAGTAGATGAAGTTAAGGAATTCTGCTACCTAGGCAGTATAATAACCAATGACTGACTCAGCAACGAGGACAAAAGGGCAGACTAGCAATGGCAAAATGGTTATTCATGGCCAAGAGAAGACTACTAATATCAAATATCGGCCTTAATTTGAGGAAGAAATTACTGAAAATGTACATCTTGAGTACAGCATTGTATGGTACTGAAACAAGGACTGTGAGATAATCGGAACAGAAAAGAATCGAAGGATTTGAGATGTGGTGCTACAGACGGATGTTGAAAATTAGGCGGACTGATAAGGTAAGGAATGAGGAGGTTCTGCACAGAATCGGAGAGGAAATGAAGGTGCGGAAAACATTGATACAGAGAAGGTTCAGGATGATAGTACATATGTTAAGACATGAGGGTTTGACTTACATGGTACTGTAGAGGAAGACAGAGATTGGAATATATCCAGCAAATAATTGAGGACGCAGGTTGCAAGTGCTACCCTGAGATGAAGAGGTTGGCTCAGGAGAGGAATTCGTGGCTGGCGGCATCAAACCAGTCGGATGACTCATGACCAAGAGAAAAAAAAGTCTGCTTTTCTTGACCATCAATTCTGATGTTAAGTTTCTCGCTATTCTCATTTCTACTACTTCGCATTACATCCGTCTTTCTTCGGTTTACCCTCAATCAGTACTCTGTATTCATCACACTGCTCGTTTTGTTCAGCAGATCATGTAATTCTTCTTCGCTTTCACTCAGGATAGCAATGTCATCAGCGAATCCGGTCATTGATACCCTTTCACCTTGTACTTTAATTCCACTCCTGAACCTCTCTTTTATTTCCATCATTGCTTCCTGAATGTACAGATTGAACAGTGTGGGCGAAAGGCTACATTCTTGTCTTACGGAAATTTTAATACGAGCACTTCGTTCTTGGTAATCTACTTATATTATTCCCTCTCGGCTGATGTACATATTGTATATGACCCGTCTCTCCCTATAGCTTACCCCTACTTTTTCAGAATGTCAAACGTCTTGCACCATTTCACATTGTCGAATTCTTTTCCAAGGACGACAAATCGTATGGACTTGTCTTGATTTTTCTTTAGTCTTGCTTTCATTACTAACCGCAACGTCAGAATATCCTCTCTCGTTCCTTTACCTTTCCAAAAGCCAAACTAATCGACATCTAGCTCATCCCCAATTTTCTTTTCCAGTGTTATGTGTATTATTCTTGAAAGCAACTTGTATGCTTTAGCCCTTAATCTGATTGTGCGATAATTCTCGCACTTGTCAGCCCTTACTGTCTTCGGAAATGTGTGAATTATGCTTTTCCGAAAGCCAGATGGTATGTTGCCACACTCATAAAATTCTACACACCAACGTGAATAGCCGTTTTGTTGCCACACTTAGAAATTCTGCTGGTATGTTATCTATCCCTTCTGTCTTATTTGAGCTTAAGTCCTCCAAAGCTCTTTTAAATTCTGATTCTAATACTGGATCCCCCATCTCTTCTAAATCGACTCCTGTTTCATACAAATCTTACCCCTCATAGAGGGTTTCAATGTATTATTTCCACCTATCTGCTCTCTCCTCTGCATTTAACAATGAAAATCCCGTTGCACCCATAACGTTATCACCCCTGCTTTAATGTCACCGAAGGTTGTTTTACTTTCATGTACGCTAAGTCTGTCCTTCCAACAATCATTATTTTTCGATGTCCTCACATTTTTCCTGCAGCCATTTGGTGTTAGCTTCGTGCACTTTCTGTTTATTTCATTCCTCAGCGGTTTGTGTTTCTGTATTCCTGAACTAAGCGGAACATTTTTGTGCTTCCTCCTTTCATAGATCAATTGAAATATTTCTTCTGTATCCATGGTTCCTTCGCAGTTACCTTCATTGTACCAGTGTTTTCCTTCCGAACTTCTGTGATGGCCCTTTTTAGAGATGCCCGCTCCTCTTCTTCTGTACTGCCTACTGAGCTATTCCTTGTTGCTGTATCTATAGTCTTAGAGAACTTTAAACTTATAAGGTCACTTCTTAGTACTTCATTATCCCACTTCTTTTTACATATTTATTTTTCCTGACTAATGTCTTAAACTTCAGCCTACTTTTCATCACTACTATATTGTGATCTGAGTCTATATCTGCTCCTGGGTAAGCCTTATAATCCAGTATCTGATTTCGGAATCTGTATCTGACCTTGATGTAGTCTAACCGAAATCTTCCATATCACCAAGCTTTTTCCAAGTATACCACCTCTTCTTGTGATTCTTGAACAGATATTCGCTGTTACTTGCTGAAACTTGTTGCAGAACTCAATTAGTCTTTCTCCTCTCCCGTTGCTTGTCATCTAACTTTTTTTTTATTATTCCGTCTCCTACAACTGTATTTCAGTCCCCCATGACTATTAAATTTCCATCTCCCTTTATGTAGTGTATCACCCTTTCAATATCCTCATACACTTTCTCTATCTGTTCATCTTCAGCTTGCGATGTCGGCATGTATACCTGAACTATCGTTGTCGGTGTTGGTCTGCTGTCGATTCTAATTAGAACAACCCTGTCATTGAACTGTTCACAGTAACACACTCTCTGCCCTACCTTCCTATTCAGAACGAATCCTACTCCAGTTATACCATTTTATGCTGCTGCTGATATTGCCCTCTACTCATCTGACCAGAAATCCTTGTCTTCTCCACATTTCACTTCACTGACCCCTACTATATCTAGATTGAGCTTTTGAATTTCCCTTCTTAGTTTTTCTATTTTACCTACAATGTTAAAGCCTCTGAAATTCCACGCCCCGACTCGTAGAACGTTATCCTTTCATTGATTACTAAATGTTTTTCTCATGGTAACCTTCCCCTTGGCAGTCCCGTCCCGGAGATCCGAATGGGGGACTGCTCCGTAATCTTTTGCCAATGGGGAGATCATCATAACACTTCTTCAATTACAGGCCACATTTCCTGTGGATATACGTTACATGTCTTTAAAACAGTGGTTTCCATTGCCTTCTCCATTCTCATGCCGTTGATCATTACTGTTTCTTCGCGCTTTAGGGGCAGTTTCCCACACCCAGGGCAAGAGATTTCCATGAACCTCCATCGCTCCACTGCCCTCTGATAAGACCGTTGGAAGGATGAGGGACACTTCATACGCTGGAAGTCTTCGGCCGCCAGTGCTGATTTTTAATCATAATTTAAGCAGCGGCTGGGTTCGAAATCGTGACCGAGGACATTTTGATTATGTATCAAAGATGCTACCCCCCTTCTATTTATTTATTTTTATTTATTTACTTATTTATTTATTTTGTTCGTTGTGTTTGGTCGTAGCGGACGTCACATGACATCCACTGAAGTTCGTTGTTGATCCTTTAACTGAGTTTTTTTGTTAGAGACCAGCCAAGTCTCTGACCGAACAAGGCTTCCCCTAGACCACGGGTCTAGATACAATGGTAAAATGTTATCAAAGAGTATGACATTAGAGATATAACGAACACGTGAGATTTCCTGAGAAAGAACTTGTAGTATGACTTCGCTATAATCAATAACTTCAAGTACAAGGTCAGAGGGTCTCGGGAAAAGGCAAAAAGGTCTTCAGTCACAAATGTTGCAGGCCGAACACAGGAAGAACGTAGACACAGGAGGTATCGGTATAACAGTACTGCGTTATCATAGCTGTGTGGGAAGGTACCAGAGCTCCAAGCTCTAATAGAAAGCACTGATGTTCATATCGTTATAGGCATCGAAATCTGGCTAAAGCCGGAGATAAGTCCAGCCGAAATTTCTGTGAAGAACCTAGCGGGGTTCGAAAACAGGAAAGGCTCAACACAGCTGGCAGTGGCCTGTTTGTCGCTGTTATAAGTAGTTTATCTTGTCGTGAAATTGAAGTTGATAGTTCCTGTGAGTTAGTAAGGGCAGAGGTCATTCTTGCCAACCGGAATAAAATAATAATTAGACCCTTTTACGGACCTCTCAATTCAGATGATGCAATTGTTGAAAGGTTCAAAGAGAAATTGAGTTTCGTTTCAAACATGTACCCGACTCATACAATTACAGTTGGTAGTGACTTTAATATTCTCTCGATATGTTGGTGAAAATACATGTTTAATTCCAGAGGTATGCATAAAACCTCATCCCAAACTGTGTTAAACGCATTATCTGAAAATTATTTCGAGCAGTTGTTTGAACCCACGAGAGTAGTAAGCGGCTGTAAAAACACGTTTGACCTCTTAGCAACAAATAATCCTGAGTTAATAACGAGCACCAAGACGGATACAGGGATTAGTGAACACAGGATTGCCGTAGCGAGACTGTATACTGTAACCCCAAATCCTCCAAAAATAAACAAAAATGTACCTATTCAAAGAAGCTCATAAATATTCGCTTGAGCCTACCTGAGAAACAATCTCCACTCCTTCCAAATTAATAAGTGTCGACCATATGTAGCTTGAATTCAATGAAACAGTATCGGCAGCGATTGAGAGATTTATATCAAATAAAATAACAAATGACGGAGCTGATCCTCCTTGGTACACAAACAGGTGAGAACACTGTTGCAGAAACAACGAAAGAGACATGGAAAATTTAAACAACCGCAGAATCTCAAAGATCGGGCGATCTTTTACAGAAGCTCGAAATTTAGTGCGTATTTCAATGCCAGATGCTTATAATAGTTTCCTCAACGAATATTTGTCTCGAAACCTGGCAGAAAATCGAAAGAGATTCTGGCTGTATGTGAAGTATGTGAAAGACAAGACACAATCAATGACTGCTTTGCGCGATAGTAATGGATATACTATCATAAACAGTGCTGCTAAAGCAGATTTGCTAAACACAGCCTTCCGAAATTCTTGCACCAAAGAAGACGAAATAAATATTCCAGGATTCAAATGTAGAGCAGCTGCCAACATGAGTAACGTAGAAGTAGATACCCCTGAGTAGTCAAGCAACTTAAATTATTTGATAAAAGCAAATTTTCTGGTACAGACTGTATACAAATTAGGTTCCTTTTACAGTATGCTGATGCAATAGCTCCAAACACAGCAATAATATACAACAGGTCGCTCGACGAAAGAGCCGTACCCAACGACTGGAGAGTTTCACAGGTCACACCAATATTCAAGAAAGGTAGTAGGAGTAATCCACTAAATTACAGGCTCGTATCATTAACATATATAGGCAGTATGATTTTGGATCATATATTGTGTTCGAACATTATGAATTACCTCTAAGAAAACGGTCTATTGACAAGCAGTCAACACGTATTTGGAAAACATCGTTCCTGTGAAACACTCCTTCCTCGCACGGAGTATTGAGTGCTATTGACAAGGGATTTCAAATTGATTCCGTATTTCTGGATTTCCGGAAGGCTTTTGACACTGTACCACACAAGCGGCTTGTAGCGAAATTGTGTGCTTATGGAATATCGTCTCAGCTATGTGACTGGATTCGTGGTTTTCTTTCACAGAGCTCACACTTCTTAGTAACTGGCGGAAAGTCTTCGAGTAAAACAGAAGTGATTTCTGGCTTTCCCCAAGATAGCTTCATGTGCCCTTTGCTGTTGGTTATCTATATAAACGATTTTGGAGACAATCTGAGTAGATTTTGAAAGAATAAATGACGAAAATGCTTTTAATAAAATGCCCTGTATTTTTATGTACCCAACTGACTAAATAAAATTAGTGTTAAATAATGCACACGTGAGCATGTAACACTACAGTGTAACAGTAATAATATCTGATAAAGAAATGAAATCTGAACTTTATTCGTCCAAAGTGATCTTTATGACCGTTTTGAATCGAGACAGTTAACTGTAAACTATCTTAATGTCTCGTGCATGTGATATTAAACTGCCCCCAACAAATTTTTTCACGTACTTCGCGGCGACGGAAACTCGGTACTGCTCGTGAAAATTAAAATGCAGCGCAGCAGCAAACCATTTAAAGGAATAAAACCTCACCAAGTGCTATGCAAAGAAAAGCAACTATACTCTACGCGTCATGTTTCACTTTGGGTGACTGTGTTCTGTTCAGTGCTGTGCGATGGCACATAATTACAAAACATAATTTCATGAGGAGATGGTGGAAGGAACTAAAATTACTGAATGATTCAAAAGAGGTTAGCATTCAAGACTGTATTATGACTTTCATTTCTGTTTTAACAGTTACAACCATCTTTACGAAAATCACTTCTTATGACTCTACCATGAAACTAGTTAATGAAATAGTAAAGGAGTGGTGAGTCAATAACTCTGAGTTCCAGCTATAAGAGCAGATAACTTTGTTTAATAACGTCACGGCAGTGAAACTAACTGAACCTAACGAATCAAGAAAAAATCGTCCTAAATATTTTCCCTTTTCAAACTCATGATAAACTTATGCACAAGCAAGTAAAGCAGTGGGGCAATTACCTGAAAATCATCGCGCTTCTCAAATCAGTCTTTGTAGAATCATATTTCCAAAGAGCTCCGTCCTCTGCGTTGGCCTCTCTGTCTTCTGCTGGTTATTTCCAGACCGATCAACTGCGTCACCAACAACCGATTCTCTCTGTTACATCTCACAGAGTGGCACACTGCTAACGACAGTGCTACTGCCAACCGAATGATCATGTTATTTGTACTCCGAAACTACTCGTATGAGCCGTAACATATACGCTATTGAAGAATTTTTAAGAAAATGTCCAGTTAGCAGATATGAAGTATGGCCCATCACCTTCTGTTAATGCCAAAAATAAGCTAGAAACCTTGCTCTGGGCAGTTGATTTGTTATTTACTGAACCGCAGAACATAATTTTAGGAAGTGACAAGCGTAATTCACAGCTCGCACAATACCTGGGAACCAAGAAAAAATGAACGCATATAGTATTACAGTTTTCTAAAGTTTACAGCCGCCCAATGTTTTGTGTCTGGATGGAATTTAATAAGTGCTTTGTGAATGCCATTTTTCCATCGATTTAAAGATACACAGTGGGAGAACATTTCTCATTTGTTGGAAAGTAATAAAAATAAAGTAGAAGAAATCACATTCAGTTACAGTGGCAAGAATTGAGGTTCTCCGACCTGTATGTCTACATGTACATCCATAGCCTGCAAACCACTGAGAAGGACGTGGCAGATGTTACTTTGCCTTTCAACAAATAATAGGTTTCGTCCCATTCGAGTATGGAGCCCGGAAAGGGCGACTGTTTAAATGTCTCTGAGGGCACTGTAGCAAGTCCCACATTGTCTTCACGATCCCTATTCGAGCAATAGTGTGTTCATAGATTCCCGTCTCAACACTAGTTTTTAAAGATTTATAAACAGTCTTTTACTGGACGGCTGAAGACTATCTTCAGCCGCCTGTCAGTTCAAGTTTCATGGTATTTTTAGAACTCTGCCCTGCCTCATAAAAACACGTGAATATTCGTTTACCCTTCTCCATATTCTTCAGGATAGGCTGTAGTCGCCTTTAATATAGGTCACACACACACACACACACACACACACACACACACACACACACACACACACACACACACATGAGCAATATCCACGGTTTGATCGCACGAATACTTCGCATGCAGTCATTTAAAAAGTATACTTCGCTCTGTTTTATCTGGGATTAAGCCTGTATAATCATTCCATTCCATGTTCTCAAAGATTGTTACACCTACAAATTTGTCTGAGTTGGCTGATTACAATTATGATACCTTAATGTTCTACCTATGTAATACTTACTCAGCTATGTTACAAATATGTTCACATGAAGACCGGAAAAATAAGCTAGAAATCTGCACCTTGACTAACTGAAGAATTAAAACAGTTCATTTATCTCAGGAACACTGCACATCGGGCATATAAAATAAACTTCACGCCTGAAAATCATATTGCCTACAAGCAGAAGTGCAAACAGTGTCACTCAATCTGTGAGAAATGCTATACTCAGGAATGCTCATACATTGAACGACGACAGAAGTAGACCAGCTCTTTCATGGAAAAACCTGCGTGGTCTTGGAGTAGGAATAGTAAAAGCAGCAGCTGATCCAGTTGTTTCAACCAAGGAGCTGAACCGGCACCTCATATTACCTAAACCACAACTGAACCACAGACGAAACAGTGATTCGTTGATTACTTCATGGAGCAAACGACTGTAGCCACGAAAAATTCTATTTCAAGCCTAATACTCGCAACATCGTCAAAAAAGCTGGCCTGCGTATCAAAAAAGTATCTACTGGACACGATTCACCACAGTCCAAATGATAAATTTTATCACTGACCCACTGGTGCCACCTACAACAGATATCTTCAACCACTCCTTAACCACAAGTGTTTACCTTCTGTTCTGGAAAAGGTACTAATTAAACCACTACCTGTAAAGGACGCAGCCACAGAACGTCTTGTTACCGATGTATATGAATTCTTCCTGTACTGCACAGGGCCTTAAAATGGTTCAAATGGCTCTGAGCACTCTGGGACTTAACAGCTGTGGTCATTAGTCCCCTAGAACTTAGAACTATTGAAACCTAACTAACCTAAGGACATCACACACATCCATGCCCGAGGCAGGATTCGAACCTGCGACCGTAGCAGTCTCGCGGTTCCGGACTGATCGCCTAGAACCGCGAGACCACCGCGGCCGGCACGAGGCCTTAGAATTGTAGTGTCACGGAATTGTAAAGAGTTGGAAACGTGGAGTATTGTCAAAGTTTCGTTGCGTATGCCGAGAGCCAGAGGCAGTAGGTTAGGCAAGAGCTAAGAGGATTGCACATATATGGAATGCGTCGTCACGCAGGGGCAATGGCCTGGTTACACACAACAGGCGAGAGAGAATTGCTTAGCACGCGGGTTTGTGTTAGACGGAGACTTTCGTAGAGTGCAAGACAGAGGTATAGCGTCAGCTGTACTGCATTTCACAACTTCGCATAAGTCTGCCGCAACAACACATAACTCTGTCGCAAGAACACCTAAGGGGCGAGTACGACAGATGAATCAGCAGTATAAGTGGAACGAAGGCATTTATTACAAACGAGATGACGTCAGGACGTCGCTCGTGCTTCCTTTAAATACGGCAGCTTTGATAGCAACAGGGCACTCGCACTCGCAGTTAGACTTGCAATTAGATGTGTACTGTGCAGCGCTCGGCTCGGTGATCGACATGTTAATCTTTATTAAGGAAATGTTGCAGTAAGGGCGGCCCATCCAGCACCAGGCGTGAGGGGACAGTACCAGCTCTGGTCCTCTCTGCTGCCGCTGTCTATCATCAACCCAGGATTAGCAGACATCGCTGCAGACTCACTCGCCGCCAATGCTGACCACATCAGTGAGCCGTCGTCGAGATCGTTCGGGGCCTAGGCCCTGTGCATCCGCCGTCACAACCGGGTGAGCCGACGACGCTGGGGGACTGCAGCCCTTTCCGCCCGTCCACCGCAGACGAGCCACCAGGAGGAGCAGGGAAGAAGACGGGGTGGGATAGAGTACACTCCGCACTACGAGAACGTCTCTCGTGCCGACAGCGTCGGGACTCCAACCCGGAGCTGCCTACGCGCAGCAGCTTGCTATTCGCAGCCGAGCCGGGCGCCTAGCCGGGCGCCGCCAGCCAAGCGCGGCCGAAGTAAGGACATTCCTTCACTACGTCACAGCACGCGGCGCTGCGGTAGCAAGACTGTGCGGCCCGGATCTGGTGACATCATTGCGAGTCAGCGAGGACTTGGGGAAGATCGTTGACATCACCTAGTCACATTGTACTCGGCAGGAATAAAAGTGTTTTGAATTAATTATGTTTCTTTGGTGTTCCTGACGCTTATACAGCCATTTCCAAGCATCCTGACAACTGGAGAGGTCACCGCTCGGCCATCCAGTCCACCGTAGGCGACCGGGACCACCGGGGCGCCTACAGATTGGGTGTCCGAAGTGGTCGCCCCCACTGCCTACAGATTTGATGTCCGGAGTCCTCGCGCTCACCGCCTACAGATTTGGTGTCAGAAGTCGTCGCGCCCACCGCTTACATATTTGGTGTCAGAAGTGGTCGCGCCCACTGCCTACAGATTTGATGTCAGGAGTCCTCGTACCCACCGCTTATAGATTTGGTGTCAGAAGTCTACGCGCCCACCGCCTACATATTTGGGGTCAGAAGTCCTCGCGGCCACCGCATACAGATTTAGTGTCAGAAGTCCTCGCCCTCACCGCCTACAGATTTGGTGTAGTGGTAAGTTCAAGAGGTGATTTTTGCTAATAACTATGGATGCATGTTCTCTGTTGGAAGCGCACTTTGTGAGACCTGTGGAAAGAGCAGATTTATCTGAGTTTTGGGAAACAGTTGAGAAACGTACTTGGTACCAGTCGGATGTACTGTGTGTAATTTAACGGGAAAAGGAGCCATGCACGAAGTTTGTACCAGTAGAATGTTCAATTTGTAGACAGTTTAGTCACGCAGCGCACAATTGTAGAGAGTGTCGCTGGGCAATAACAAGGCGGAAGACTTAATTTTGTTTAGTTGTGCATTGTGAGTCTTGTTTATCTTCTTGTGTGTAGTGCTCAACTGTGACAAAGGAGTTGAGTAGCTAGTGTAGTTATTGTTCTGAGTAGTAAATTCAGTATAGAGTAAGTTGTTGGTAATTTGCACAAATCATGGCGGAAACAAGATCTGTTAGTACTGAAGTGAGTATAGCTGCTCTGACGGAGCAAGTCTCAAAATTTTTAGAAGAGAATGCGCAGCATAAGTTACGTCATGTAGAATTAATGACGCAAATGGAGACCTTGCGCTCGGCGCAAGAGTCGCAAACGGGTTCAAGTGAGTGCAGGTCAGTAGCCATGTCCAACATTGCAGTATATCCTTCAGTAGCTGACCTGATCACGCCTTTCTCGGGTAAAACAACAGAGGCTGTCACAGCGTTCATTAACGATGTTTTGGCAACAGCTGCAATGAACAATTGGTCGGACGTAACTACGTTACGTATGGCAAATTTACAACTTGCTGGGGAAGCCAAGACGTTCGTGATGTACCATGAGACGCTTAGTAAGGCGAGCACGTTTGAAAAATTGGCAGATGGGTTACGACAAAGATATCGTAAGCAGAATAGTGCAAGATTTTTTAGGGAGAAGTTAGCTAATTTGACACAGAAGGTCAATGAGACAGTGGAGTCGTTTTCAGATAGGATACGGAAAATTGATTAGCAGACCTATGAATTATCTGGTTATCCTGATGCAGATCGTGTATTACTACGAGAGGCAAAAAACAGAGCCCTAGATGTATTCCTCAGGGTAATACCTGCAGAAATTTTTCGTAGGATTAGGATGGAAAATCCTGGGGATTTAGCTGCAGCACTGCGTATTGCAACGCATCTGCAGGAGATAGACATTGCAACAAGGGTTCACAATGATAAACGCATCTTTGCGTCGGAGAGGAATTGTTACCGTTGTGGGAGGGCAGGTCATGTGAAGGCTCAATGCAGAAAGCCGCAGTGCTATGCTTGTAAACGTTACGGTCACAAGGCGAATGAGTGTCGTAGTAAGCAGAATGGTAACGGGAATAAACAGGAAAAAGCGTTAAACGGGAACGGGAGTGTTTCGTCCGTCGGAAGACATTCCCGGTAAGCATAAGTAAGGTGAAAACTGGTACAGAGACGGATTGTTGCTTGATGGGTGTTGTAAGGAATAACAGATAAAAGCTTTTGATTGATACAGGGGCACATGTATCTGTTGCTAGTCTAGACCTCGTGGGTAGGAGACGACTAGGTACTCCTAGGTATATATTACGTGGAGTAGGGAATAATGAGTTGCAATCATTGGGTATAACACAGCTCGTTTTTAAGATTGGAACTGTAGAGTTCGGAGAGCAAATGGAAGTGTTGCCGACTGTGGGACAAGTGTATTCTGTGATTCTCGGACTGGACTTCCTCGATAAACACCATGCCAAAATTAGTCTTTCACAGCGTACAGTTGAACTTAGTGGAGGTACATCCGTTGCTAAGATGTCACCAACTGAACCGCGTACAAGGGCATTAAAGATGATTACGCATGTCAAAGTAACTTCGGGTACACGGAAGTTAGTTTGGTTGTCGGTAGGTACCGATGTACCACAGCAGAGACTATGTGTGGTGGAGCCACTGCAGAGCAACGAAGCATTGGATGAAAATCATTGTTTTATTAGGAGGAGCGTTGCGCGCGTAACGGATGTAAATGGGTAGCTGATGATTCCGGTCAGTGTAGATAATCTTGGGGCAGATGAAGTGGATCTCCCAAAGAGTGTAGTGGTAGCGAGTTTGGGAATACTCGACGATCAGGATATAGGTGAATCCCAAGGTGATTATAACGTCAAGCAAACCGTCAAGGCATCCGTACTACGTGATAAGATTCGTCATTTGGAGAAAGGTGATCGGAAAGCTATGGAAGCTTTGTTATTAGAGTATTTAGATTTGTTTAATTCAGAAGGTCCATTACCAGCAACTCCTATTACACAGCACCGCCGGTCTATAGAAAGCCATACAGGATAGCGGAAACACCTACAACCACTAGTGGAAGAATTTATTGACCAACAGCTAAGGGACGGTATTATAGAGAACAGTGAAAGCCCGTGGTCTGCCAATATAGTGGTAGTTCCTAAGAAGTCATTGGACGGTACTAAAAAGTATAGGTTTTGTTGTGACTATCGTTTTTTGAACGCACGAACTGTAACAGATGCGTATCCAATACCGAACATCACGGAAACATTGGACAACCTAGGTCGGTGTAAATATTTTTCGACACTAGATATAAAGAGTGGGTACCATCAGATAGAAGTAAGTCCCGAGGATCGACCGAAGACGGCCTTTACAACAAGTCTTGGTCACTTTCAGTATCGCAGAATGCCATTTGGGTTGAAAAACGCTCCTGCTACTTTTCAGGGTCTGTTAGATGGTGTGCTTCGGGGACTGAAACCGAAGATTGCTGTGGTATACCTCAATGATATTGTTGCTTTTTCGCGTAATATAGAAGAGAATGTGCAACGACTTAACGAAGTATTTAGTAGGCTAAGAGCGGCAAATCTTACGCTTAATGTCGAGAAATGTCAGTTTGCTCAGACGCAAGTGACTTATCTTGGGCATATTATCAGTCAGGATGGGGTAAGAACGGAACCTCGTCTAACGTCGGCTGTGCGTGATTTTCCAGTACCACAGACCACCAAACAAGTTCATCAATACATCGGATTATGTAATTACTACAGACGATATGTAAAGGGGTTCGCGGAAATTGCACATCCATTAACGAGATTGTTAAAGAAAGGTGTTAAGTTTGAATGGACAGCACAGTGTCAGGGGGCATTCGAGAAGCTCAAACAGTTACTAACATCAGACCCAGTGTTGATAGTTCCCTATTTCGAACAAGAGTTCATACTTTCTTGTGATGCTAATAATATTCCTGTAGGTTGTATTCATTCTCAGGGGGTTAATGGACAGAGACATCCAGTGTCTTATGCTTCCAGGCAACTGAATAAGGCAGAGAAGAATTATTCAACTACAGAGACAGAAATGTTAGCAGTGCTTTGCCGTATCTCGTATTTTCGCTGTTATTTATATGGGCGTAAGTTCAAGGTGATTACAGATCACGCAGCATTGAAGTGGTTGTTGGGGTTGAAAGATCCTTCGAGTCGTTTAACGAGATGGGCACTGAAACTAAGTGAATTTGACTACGAGGTAATTCACAAACCACGGGTAAAACATACGAATCCAGATGCGCTTAGTAGAAAAATAGCAGCTGTACAAGTTGTGGGCATAAGTGAGAAGGAGTGGATAAAAGCGCAAGCCACTGAAGAGAGTGTCAATTGTTCCGAACGCAACCGCAGTATGAAATGCAGGATGGGTTGCTTTGCAGGAGGACGAAGTGCGGACTACTCGTCGTAGTACCAGAGTCGCTGAGGGAAGAAGTGTTGCAACAAGCGCACGACCATGTATTGTTAGGTCATGTCGGTAAAAGAACGACTGATAGACGGGTAGCTGAAAGGTTTTGGTGGAAGACACGTAGCAATGATGTAGAGCAGTATGTGCAAAATTGTATACCGTGTGCGCAGAGAGCAGATGTAAGTCATCAGAATATTCAGTTACAGAGACTACCTGAAGCTGAACGTCCGTTCGCATTCATTGGATTAGACGTAATCGGAGCATTTAACAAGACCCAATCGGGTAATCGATACGAATTAACAATATTAGATCTTTTTTCCCGATATCTGGTAATGGTAGCTATTCCAGATCAGAAGGCAAGCACTGTTGCCCAAGCTTTAGTAAATAACTGGTTGCTGAAGTATGGTGTGCCTGATACTATAATTATAGATCAGGGTAGTAACTTGATGTCGGAGCTGATGAAGAAGTTATGCCGCTTATTGAAAGTTAAGAAATTAAGGACAAGTCCATTTCATCCTCAGTCGAATGGATGAACAGAACGTGTTCATAGGACGTTAGTTAAGATGATTAGTCATTACGTAAATTCAGAACACACGGATTGGGACGTGTATTTAAATCTGCTGACAAGCGCATATAACGCGAAAGTTCATACAGGAACGGGGCTCTCTCCATATGAGGTAATTTATGGTCGGAAAATGCCATCACCATTTGATGTGCTCAAACCTCAGGTAGGTTCCCAGGATGAGTCAGTGAAGAATTTCGCCAAGAAATTGAGAGAGATTTGGCAAAGGGTACGGCGTGCTAATACTAAAGCTTTGGAGAAACAAGAGAGTATTGGGCAAAGAACAGGTAAGCTGCCGCAATACAGAATTGGTCAGTGGGTATTGTTGGCTAATCCTTATGTTCCGAAGGGTAAAACGAAGAACTTTTTGACGAAATATTCTGGACCGTATAAGGTAAATGAAATAGTGTCTCCAGTGAACATAAAGTTGCAGTTACGAACCAAGTCGTCAGTAGTTCATGTGATTAGGATTAAGCCGTTTAAGGGCGCAGTGGATGCGTTACCGCAGATTCCTCCAGCAGTAACAAAGGGTGTGAGGGTACCGAAGGTAAAAGAACAGCAGAGGAACGTTCCTTACGCACTTAGGTCTAGGGATAAGTAGATCAAGTGTCCTCGGGGAGGAACATGTCGAATTTATTGTTATTAGGTAACAGGGTATGTGTAGTTTTCACTTGTCATTTGTGTGCTTTAGACGTGTTAAGGAAGGGAGCGATTGACATGGCTTCCTTTTCCTTCAGGTGCCGTGCTAGGATGTGGCCCGGGAAACTTTTCGTCAGTCTGGTACTGCTACACTGTTGCAGAGGAGAAGTGGGTGCAAGTGCAAACTCGGTAATTGTTGTTCGTGTCAAGATGGAGGAGTGCTCATGTGGTAATGTCTACGGAAGGGGGAAGTGTTTTTATTTGTCCAGCAAAGGAGGTGGCAACCCACAATCATTCGTGTGGGATGCAGTTGTTTTTGGGCAATATGGGAACCTTAGAATGCGAAAAGAAGGTGTTACTTCCGAGACCGAAATTTCAGGAAGTTGGGGAACATCGTACTTACTCTGTGTTCGAACTAGAGATCGTAGTTGCCACTTGTTACAGAAATGGTAGATTGACAGATATATCAAAGCTTGAATTGCAGGGCAGTGGATTATTGATTAATGGCACTGGATGTGAAATAGTGGGGCATCATTTTCACCTACCAGCTACTTACACGGGTACAACAATGATTTACGTGACACAGCCTATCTTGTATTATCCAGAGGAACCAACACATATATTGCCTCGCCAGAACCTAACGTTTATTAACGATTCCTTGGATACCACATTGCTACAATCTTTAGATGGCCTGACTATCTCAGAAAAAGAGCAGATCTCAGTTAATCAACTACTGCAGCACGTGCAGCAATATCGGGAGAAACTTAAGCAAAACACAATTATATTTGGTGTGTCAACGACTAGTATAATCTTAGTTCTAGTGTATATTTGTGCAACTTACTTTTATATACGGAAAAAGATGTCTCGTTCTGAAATAACAACCGTACATCAAGTACCTATGGGATGAATCGGGAATAGTGGAACGTAATATAAATAGTTAACTAATGATATGATTGGAATCAGTATTAAGTGTAAATAGATTATTAGCAGATAAGAAAAGTATGACAGTGTTGAAGGAGTAGTTGAAAGATACTTGTAGAGTATAAGGACGTATGGCGTGCACAACCAGTAAGTCCAGAATTGTAAAATTCGGGACGAATTTTCTTAAAGGAGGGGGATGTGTAGGGTCACGGAATAGTTGTTGTTGTGGTCTGTTGTTGTGGTCTTCAGTCCTGAGACTGGTTTGATGCAGCTCTCCATGCTACTCTATCCCGTGCAAGCTTCTTCATCTCCCAGTACTTACTGCAACCTACATCCTTCTGAATCTGCTTAGTGTATTCATCTCTTGGTCTCCCTCTACGATTTTTACCCTCCACGCTGCCCTCCAATGCTAAATTTGTGATCCCTTGATGCCTCAAAACACGTCCTACCAACCGATCCCTTCTTGTTGTCAAGTTGTGCCACAAACTCCTCTTCTCCCCAATCCTATTCAATAGGAATAGTAAAGAGTTGGAAAGGCGGAATATTGTCAAAGTTTCGTTGCCTATGCCGAGAGCCAGAGGCAGTAGGTTAGGCAAGAGCTAAGAGGATTGCAACATATATCGGAATGTGTCGTCACGCAGGGGCAATGGCCTGGTTACATACAACAGGCGAGAGAGAATTGCTTAGTACGCGGGTTTGTGTTAGACGGAGACTTTTGTAGAGTGCAAGACAGAGTACGACAGATGAATCAGCAGTATAAGTGGAACGAAGGCATTCATTACAAACGAGGATGACGTCAGGACGTCGCTCGTGCTTCCTTTAAATACGCCAGCTTTGATAGCAACAGGGCACTCGCACTCGCAGTTAGACTTGCAATTAGATGTGTACTGTGCAGCGCTCGGCTCGGTGATCGACATGTTAATCTCTATTAAGGAGATGTTCCAGTAAGGACGGCCCATCCAGCACCAGACGTGAGGGGACAGTACCAGCTCTGGTCCTCTCTGCTGCCGCTGTCAATCATCAACCCAGGATTAGCAGACATCGCTGCAGACTCGCTCGCCGCCAATGCTGACCACATCAGTGAGCCGTCGTCGAGATCGTGCGGGGGCTAGGCTTGTGCATCCGCCGCCCAGCCGGGTGAGCCGACGACGCTGGGGAACTGCAGCCCGTTCCGCCCGTTCACTGCAGACGAGCCACCAGGAGGAGCAGGGAAGAAGACGAGGTGGGTCAGAGTACACTCCGCACTACGAGAACGCCTCTCGTGCCGACAACGTCGGCACTCCAACCCGGAGCCATCTACGCGCCGCAGCTTGCTGTCCGCAGCCAAGCCGGCCGGCCAACCGGGCGCCGCCAGCCATGTGCGCCCGAAGTAAGGACATTCCTCCGCTACGTCACAGCACGCGGCGCTGCGCTAGCAAGACTGTGCGGCCCGGATCTGGTGTCATCACTACGAGTCAGCGAGGACTCGGGGGAGATCGTTGACATCACCAAGTCACATTGTATTCGGCAGGAATAAAGGTGTTTTGAAGTAATAATGTTTCTTTGGCGTTTCTGACGCTTCTACAGCCATTTCCTAGCATCCTGTCAACTGGAGAGGTCACCGCTCGGCCATCCAGTCCACCGTAGGCGACCGAGACCACCGGGGCGCCTACAGAATATATAGTCTACGTCCTAACCTCAAACAACCTACTGGACGAATGCCCACCAAGTTCAGGAAACAATGCAACACAACTTCTCTCTTAATAAAGAAAACAGATGACCTGAAGCTTATCATGGATATACGACTGCCGACTATCATGTCCTTCTTAAACTTCAGCAAAGCCTTTGACACCATAGACTTTTGCCACCATAAAATCACCTTGGAAGCAAGTAGTATCCTAGTATCCGGCTTCACCTGCCCCCCTCCCCCCCCCCCCCCCCCCCCGCGTTCGGTATTTGCTTCTATCCTATTCTCATCAGTTTTGTCCTACAGCAAATACCACATATACGCTAGTGTAGTGGTTGGTTGGTTGTTTCGGGGAAGGAGACCAGACAGCAAGGTCATCGGTCTCATCGCATTAGGGAAGAACGGGGAAGGAAGTCGGCCGTGCCCTTTGAGAGGAACCATCCCAGCATTTGCCTGGCGCGATTTAGGGAAATCACGGAAAACCTAAATCAGGATGGCCGGACGCGGGATTGAACCGTCGTCCTCCCGAATGCGAGTCCAGTGTCTAACCACTGCGCCACCTCGCTCGGTATACGCTAGTGGCCTCAAGTTGTATCTAAGTGGAAAACCAATATATCTGAAGACAGTTATCGAGAATCTCAGTACAGACCCTTGTACAACATCAAAATGGACGCAGGATTTAGGGTTGAAGCTCAATCCATCTAACACCCAAGCGGTACCTGTTGGTCATTCTATGCTAATTAGCCCGAAACATTGGGAATCCCTTTCAACTTTAATCTTAAATGGGACAAATATCAAATTCTCTCCTTCAGAAAGGAGTCTAGGAGTAATAATAGACGAAACTCTAAACTGGATTGAGCACGTAACTGATGTGAAAGACGGCATCATGTCCTACGAATATATAAAAATCTCTTCACTCTTTAGCTGAAAAACAGACTTGTACGGACCCTGCATCTACATCTACATCTACATGGATACTATGCAAGTGACATTTAAGTGCCTGGCAGAGGGTTCATCGAACCACGTTCACGATTCTCTATTATTCCAATGTCGTACAGCGCCGGAAAGAACGAACTACTATATGTTTCAGTGCGAGCTCTGATTTCCCTTATTTTATCATGGTGATCGTTTCTCCCTATGTAGATCGGCGTCAACAGAATATTTTCGTATTCAGAGGAAAAAGTCGGTGACTAGAATTTCGTGAGAAGATTCCTCCGAAGCGAAAGACGCCTTTGGTTTAGTGATGTCCATCACAAATCCTGTATCATTTCAGTGACACTCTCTCCCCTATTTCGCGATAATACAAAACGTGATGCCCCACTTTGAACTTTTTCGATGTACTCCGTCAATCGTTTGTGGTAAGGATCCCACACAGCTTAGCAGTATTCTAAGAGGACGGAAAGCGTAGTGCAGACCGTCTCCTTAGTAGACCTGTCACATTTTGTAAGTGTCCTTGAAAAAATGCAATCTTTGGTTAGCCTTTTCCACAACATTTTCTATGAGTTCCTTCCTATTTAAGTTGTTCGTAATTGTAATTCACAGGTATTTAGTTTAATTTACGGCCTTTAGATTTGACTGCACCATACAGGTATTTTTTTCTAAATGGTTTTGCAATTTTGTTTTGATCTTCTGATGACATTACTAGTCGATAAACGATAGCGTCATCTGCAAAAAACTATTTTAGGAGCACGTTACTTTTGAGCAATTGTTGTAAAAACTGCTCGAAAGTAACGTGCTCCTAAAATAGCGTCAATATCTCGGATTTATTTTATGAGCATAACGTGATATCATAGGAGGTACGACGTACATGACATAATCTACTACTAAAAATCATCCACAAAGTACTTGAAAATGTCCTGAGGCCGAAATTGTACAATCGTGCATGAAATAAAGACAATGGAAGCTTAAGGCTTCAAGAAATCTTCCAAAAAATTCACCGCAGCTGCGTACCCTATCGCATTGAAAATTATACTCCTTGATATATGGAGAACGCGAGTGACTATGCAATCTCTCTCTGGAATATTGCGCAATCCATCGACATAATTATTAAGACTACCAATGGACACGTGGCAAGATTTCTCCACGCCAATGGCCTAACCATATTTCGAGTCCCAATCTCCCTCAATAGACAGGCTTGTGTCAGAAAGTACTGAGCTCCCGATATGTCTTCTGACGTTACTGAAAGGAGTAAAGCCCCCCGGACTGACGGGTCGGTGTAGTATAGCCGACGTATTTAGAACACTTTATGATTGGACGTTTGGACGAAACGGAGATTAAATGCTCACAAACAGCTATTTCATTGGTATAAGTTGGCGTTTTTCAGAATGTGTGTAAGCAACGGCCGCGCGGGATTAGCCGAGCGGTCTGGCGCGCAGCAGTCGTGGACTGTGTGGCTGATCTAGCATGGGTGTGTGTGTTCGTCCTTAGGATGATTTAGGTTAAGTAGTCTGTAAGCTTAGGGACTGATGACCTTAGCAGTTAAGTCCCATAAGATTTCACACACATTTGAAATTTTTTTTGTAAGCAATGGGCGATCGTGGATAGATTGTAAACCAAAGAGAATTAGCCGTGATCTGTACGCACTGTTTATTTAGAGGATCTTCCAAACTATTGTATTCTTTCTCTGTACAAGTGCAGCACACCATGGAAAACGCTCAGTCGCAGCTGCTTTCAAATATTACAACTTGATCTCCGACAGACTGCTCTCATTACCTTCCTTCCGTAATGTGAAGGCAGATTATGGCTCATGTTCGGAAACAAACAATATTTGTCTTACTAATGACAGATTTGGACACTGGCCCATAAGTATATCTTGGCTAATGTGAAACGCATCTCTTTCATTGAACAAGCGTTCAAGGCCCTTAAGGTACACGTTTTAGAGTCCGAGTATAATAGACAATTTTTTCTTCTTTTGGTCCAAATTACCTTCTGACAAATATGGAAACCAAAGATCTTGCAGATGAAGATATTTGTTTCACAGTATCTGAGACGAAGAAGTGGTCACAGCTCTTAAGGTATACATTTTAGAGCCCTTGCTTATGAGACGTTTTTGCTTCGAACGATCGTTCCTGTTATGTCCCTGAATACTGATCACTCCTCTTCGGACACCATGTGGGTTACACTTCTAATACAGGGCTAGCTACAAGCGAATGTGTGATATGTGTTTCAGGGGACGTCTCCCCTACGGCAGTTTACATGGACGCTGACATCTAAGTCAGTGCACATCGAAAATAACGTGATCCTTCTTAAGAACTGAGCAAACAGAATAACAGTTATAATTTTCTTAGAAATAAAAGGAAACATCTAGACGAAGGTAGTTTACACCTTTTTGAAAAGCAGCGATTCTCTTCGCTGTAGCATCCCCGACACGTGATCTTTCATTCAGCAAACGAATGTGATTATTAAGACATACTTCGTATCCCTGTGAAGCAATGAAACTGGTGGTACTAATTACAACTCAGACTCGTGCAATTAATACTAAAATATGATTCTCCCGCGGAATTAGTTGATCGAACTTTCCACGGGGGTACTGCCATTCATAGTGTTCATTGGGCGCAAACACGTCACCATATTCAGGTGCGCCGAAGAACTGAGCTCCAGCTAATACACCGCCAGAAACTGAAGAATCACATCATGTACCTTTACAGGGAGGAGACTTATCTTGGCATGAAGAAATTCGAAAAGCTGCGAGCCCGAAGATGGACTCTGCTGAGTGCTCTTGCACTTCTGAGGAGTTGTCACAACAAACATGTTGTTACGAACTTTGGTAAGGTCACGCACCACATCGATTCTGCAGCAGTCAGGAGAATTAAAAAAAGAAGCAGGCCAGCCTTGCCCTGATACGTGAGAGGGTGCACTTTACCCGCCGGAGCCTTGAGAACGACTCCTAGGAGCTATTTAGACTACATTCACAACTGGCCAATCGTTTTAATTCCTGGGACTGGATTGATGGTGCTACCTGTGTGCAGCGGATACCACACACAGGAAGGCCACAGAAAGTCAAGTGTCAAAATTCTCACGTCTTTCTGACAAACCATCACTGCTGATCCCATACGAGACGGTCATCAGTGTCACTGATATGGAGCCGAGTGACGGTGTGGTTTCAGTTGTGGAGAAAGGATTTAACTTTGCTCCCACCCCTAAGTTCACACTGGTCGTGGACATCGTCACCGCAGTTGAACAAGTTGCAGCCCTAGAAAATGAAGAAATACGTCATGATAGCTGCTGTGCTGTAACGAGATCTAAGGTTACAAAGTCGAACATTACCAGTAGAGAGAGGACGACGACTCGGGACTTGAGAGAGTGCCCTGAGATTAATGTCTGACCTGGTGTCAAAGGCAACGCTACTGTTGTTCTTTCTCACGAGGACTACATTGAGAGGATGCAGGGTCCGCTAGATGACGACTCCCAGAGGAAGATCAACAGTAGCACCACAAAGAAGGTGGAGAACACGACTGGGGCTCTTCTCAGAGAGGCGAATTTATCAGTTGGGATCGCCAAGAAACCGCTACCTCAATGAGACTATACGGAGTTCCTAATTTACACAAAGATGGTGTGCCGTTGTGCGCCATAGTCAGCAACACCAGGGCACCTACACATTTGTTGGAAAAATACCTGACGAAATATTAAGAACATATGCGGTTAAATCTCCTCGTCATATTCGCAGTTCAACAGAATTTGTAAAACGCCCTGAGCACTGTAGGGTGAAAGACTCGGATATCCTCCTGAGCATGGGAGAGTAACTAGAGCTTTTCTGTTACTTTTCCAACGGTTTGAGGTGCCGCGCCACGATTTCCTCTCCTGTGCCAACCTTTTCATCTCAGAGTAGCGAATCCAGCCCACGACCTCAGTTATTTGCTGGGTATATTCCAATCTCTGTCTCCCTCTACAGTTTTTGCCCTCTACAGTTCCCCCTACTACCATGCAAGTCATTTCCAGATGTCATAAGAGATGTTCTGTCATCCTGACACTTCTCCTTATCAATGTTCTCCACATATTCCTTTCCTCTCCGATTCTGCGCAGAACATCCTCATTCCTTACCTTATCAGTACACCTAATTTTCAACATTCGTCGGCAACACCACAGCTCAACTTCTTCGATTCTCTTCTGTTCCGGTTTTCCCACAGTCCGTGTTTCACTACCATACAAAGCTGTGCTCCAAAGGTGCTTCTCAGAAATTTGTTCCTGAAATTAAGGCCTATGTTCGATACTACCATATTTCTCTTTGACAGGAATGCCCTTTTTACCAGTGCCAGTCTGCTTTTGATATCCTCCTTGCTCCGCCATCATTGGATATTTTGCTGCCTAGGTAGTAGAACTCCTCCTTTACTTTATCTACTTCGTGACCATCAGTCCCGATGTTAAGTTTCCCGCTGTTCTCATTTCTGGTGCTGCTCATTACTTTCGTCTTTCCCCGATTTACTCTCAGTCCGTGCTCTGTAGTCATTAGATTGTTCATTCCGTTCAGCAGATCATGTAAATCCTCTTCACTTTCACCCAGGATAGCAATGTCATCAGTGAATCATATCATTGATACTCTCTCACCCACTACTGAGTCTTTCTCTCATTTCCATCATTGCTTCTTCGATATACAGATTGAACAGTAGGAGCGAAAGACTACGTTATTGTCTTACACCCTTTTTAATTTGAACACTTCATTCTTGGTCATCCACTCTTATTATTCTGTCTTGGATCCTGTATATAGTGCAGATTACCCGTCTCTCCCTAGAACCTCCACCTATTTTTCTCCAAATTTCGAACATCTTGCACCATTTTACATTGTCGAACGCCTTCACAGGTCCAAATCATATGAATATGTATTGTTTTTACTTTAGTCTTGCTTCCATTATCAAGGGCAAAGTCAGAAATACCGCTCTGGTGACTACCCTTCCTAAAACCAAACTAATCGTCATCTAATACAACCTCAGTTTTATTTCAGTTCTTCTGTATATTATCCTTGTCATCAACTTGGATGCATGAGCTGTTAAGCTGATTGTGCGATAATTCTTGCACTTGTCATCTTTTGCAGTCTTTCTAATTGTGTGAATGATATTTTTCCGAAAGTCGTATGGTGTTTCATACGTCTCATACATTCTACCTTCCAACCTGAATATCGATTTGTTGCCCCCCCCCCCCCCCCCCGCCCCCTAATTATGTTAGAAATTCTGATGGAATATTAGCAATCCCTTCTGCGTTACCTGATTTCAAGTCCTCCAAAGCTCCTTTAAATTGTGATTCTAATTCTGGGCCCCCTACCTCTTCTAAATCGTCTCCTGTTTCTTCATCTATCACATTAGGCAAATCTTCCACCTTATGCAGATCTTCAGTGTACTCTTTCCACCAATCCGCTCCATCCTCTGCGTTTAACAGCGGTATTCCTGTTGCACTATTAATGTTACCATCCTTGCTATTAATTTCACAGCACGTTGTTTTGACATTCCTATATACTGAGTCAGTCCTTCCCACAGTCATCTCTTTTTCGAATTTTTCACATTTTACATGCAGCCATTTCGTCTTATCTTCCCTGCGCTTCCTGTTTATTTCATTCCTCAGCTACTTGTACTTTAGTACTCCTGAATTTCAATGAACAACTTTGTGTTTCCTTCTTCTATCGATCAACTGAAGCATTCCTTCTGTTACGAATGGTTGCTCGCAGGTACCTTCTCTGTACCTATGATATTCTTTTCAACTTCTTTGATTTCACTTAACTTCATCTACTTCGTGACCATCAGTCCTAATGTTAAGTATATGGCTGTTCTAATTTCTACTACATCTCATTACCGTCGTCTTTCTTCGATTTACCCTCAGTTCATACTCTGTACTCATTAGACTGTTCATTCCATTCAGCAGATCATGTAATCCTTTTTCGCTTTCACTCAGGATAGCAACATCATCAGTATATCTTATCATTGATATACTTTCATGCTAAATTTTACTTCCACTCCCGAACCTTTCTATTACTTCCATCATTGCTTCCTTGACATACAGATCGAACAGCGGGGCCGTAAGGCTATATCCTTGTCTTACGTACTTTTTAATACAAGCACTTCGATCTTGGTCATTCACTGTTATTATTCCCTCTTCGCCGTTGTACATATTGCATATGAGCGGTCTCTCCCTATAGCTTATACTTACTTCTACAGAATGTGGAACATCTTGCACCATTTTACATTTTCAAATGCTTTTTCCATGTCGAAAAATCCTATGAATTTGTCTTGATTTTTCTTCAGTCTAGCTTCAGTTCTTAACCGCAACGTTAGAACTGCCTCACTCGTGCCTTTACTTTCCTACAGCCAAACTGATCGTCATCTAGCGGATCCTCAATTTTCTTTTCCGTTCTTCTGTATATTATTTCGTGTTATCAAATTGGATCGATGAACTGTTAAGCTAATTGTGCGATACGTCTCACACTTGTCAGCACTTGCCATCTTCGGAATTGTGTGGATGATGCCTCTGCGGAAGTTAGATGGTACGTCCGCAGACTCATACATTCTACACACCAGCGTGAATAGTTGTTTTGTTGCCACTTCCCCTAATGATTTTAGAAATTCTGATGGAATATTATATATCATTTCTGTCTTATTTGATCTTAAGTCCTCCAAAGCTCTGTTAAATTCTGATTCTATTACTGGATCACCTATCTCTTCTAAATCGACTCCTGTTTCTTCTTGTATCACATTAGACAAATCTTTCCCCTTCTAGAGGCTTTCAATGTATTATTTCCTCCTACCCACTCTCTCCTTTGCATTTAACAGTGGAATTCTCGTTCCACTCCTAACGTAGTCACACTTGTTTTTAATGTCACGGAAGGTTGCTTGGACTTTCCTGTATGCTGAGTCTGTCCTTCCGACAATGATTTCTTTTTCGATGTCTTCACATTTTTCCTGCAGCCATTTCGTCTAAGATTCCCTGCACTTCCTATTTATTTCATTCCTCAGCGACCTGTATTTCTCTATTCCTGACTGTCCCGGAACATTTTGGTACTTCCTCATTTGATCGATCAACAGAAGTGTTTCTTCTGTTACCCATGGTTTCTTCGCAGCTACCTTCTTTGTACCTACGCCTCCCTTCCCAACTTTTGTGATTTCCCTTTGTAGAGACGTCCGTTCCTCTTCAACTGACCTGAATATTGAGCTATTCCTTATTGCTGTATCTATAGCCTTAGCGAACTTCAACCGTACTTAGTACCTCCGTGTTCCACTTATTTGCGTATTGACACTTCCTGACTAACGTCTTAAACTTCAGCCTACTCTTCATCACTACTATATTGCGATGTGAGTCTGTGTGCGTTTCAGGATACGCCTAACAATCCAGTACCTGGTTTTGGAATCTCTGTCTGACCATGATGTAATCTAACTGAAATCTTCCCGTATCACCTGGTTATTTCCAAGTATACCTCTTGCTCTTGTGATTCTTGAGCAGAGTATTCGCTATTACTAGTTGAAACTTGTTACAGAACCCAATTAGTATTTCTCCTCTCTCAACCCTTCTCCCAAGCCCATTGTGGTGTCACCACCAGACACCACACTTGCTATGTGGTAGCCTTTAAATCGGCCGCGGTCCGTTAGTATACGTCGGACCCGCGTGTCGCCACAATCAGTGATTGCAGACCGAGCGTCGCCATACGGCAGGTCTAGTCTAGAGAGACTCCCTAGCACTCGCCCCAGTTCTACAGTCGACTTTGCTAGCGATGGTTCACTGTCTACATACGCTCTTATTTGCAGAGACGACAGTTTAGCATCGCCTTCAGCTACGTCATTTGCTACGACCTAGCAAGGCGCCATATTCAGTTGCTATAATTACTATCTTCAAGAATGTATTCTGAACAGATAATATTGTGAATCATGTTCCGTCAAGAGCGACGTTCATCATTAATGGATTAAAGTTAAGTAACAAACTAATTACGTCCGCTTTCTGAATTCTCATTCCTTGTCATGGTACAGACCTAACGTCAGTATAGTTCTTCCCTCCTCACGCCAGCCTGCGTGAGCTAAAACAGGTGGATTTCGGCCTCCACTCGTAACACGGTGTTGGCTCTTCTGCTAACACAAAACCCATACTCCCCTGTAACCTTTTCTTCTACTCCTTCCCCTACAGTCTGTAGACTTAGAGAACCCCAAACGTATCTCGTCATTGTTTAGGACTTCTGTATCCCACTTCTTTGCGTATTGACTCTTCCTGACTAATCTGTTAAACTTCAGCCTACTCTTCATCACTACTACATTGTAATCTGATTCTATATCTGGTCCTGGGTAAGCCTTACAATCCAGTATCTGAGTTCTGAATTTTTGACAATGACGTTCTGTAATTGCAATTTTTTTGCGTACAACCCGGTCTGTTCCAGGTATAGCTCCTCCTCTTATGATTCTTGAACATAGCATTTGCTATTACTTGCTGAAATTTATCACAGAACTCAACTAATCTCGCTCTTGTCTCATTCCTTGTACCAGGCCCATATTTCCCTGTACCCTTTATTCTACTCCTTCCCCTACAACTGCATTCAATTCCCCCAATGCAATTAGATTTTCATCTCCCTTTACGTACTGTATGACCCTTTCAATATCCTCATATACTTTCTCTGTCTCGCCATCTTCATCTTGCGACGTCGGAGTCTATACCTGAACTATCATTGTCGGTGTTGGCTTGCTGTCGATTCTCATAAAAACAACCCTTCACTCAAGTGTTCACAGTAACACACTCTCTGTTCTACCTTCCTATTCATAAAAAAATTACCCCATTTATACCATTTTCTGCTGCTGTTGATATAATTCTATTCTAATCAGACCAAAAATCCATGTCGTCGTTCCATTTCACTTCACTGACCCCTGCCATATCTAGCTTGAGCCTCTGCATTTCCATTTCAAATTTTCTATCTTCCCTACCAGGTTCAAGTTTCTAGCATTCCGTACCTCGACTCGTTGAACACTATCCTTTCGTTGGTTATTGAATTGTTTTTCTCATGGTCACCTCCCGCTTGGCAGTCCCCTCCCGGAGATCAGAACGAGGATTTATTCCGGAATCTTTCGCCAATGTAGAGATCTTTATGACACTTTTCCAGTTACAGGCCACATGTCCTTGGATACACATAATGCGTCTTTAATGCTGTGGTTTCCATTGCTTTCTGCGTCCTCATGCCGTTGATCATTGTTGATTCTGGCGCCTTCATCGGCAGTTACCCACCACAAGGACAAGAGAGTGCCCTGAACATCTGTCCTTTCCTCCACCCTCTTTGACAAGACCGTTGGCAGAATGGGGGTGACTTCTTATGCCGAAAGTCTTTGGCCACCAGTGCTGATTGCTACTCAAAATTTAAGCGGTGGCGGGTTTCGAACCAGCTAACCGAATGTGCTACCTCTGGACCACGGGTGCACCACTAGAGCTTATTGGTCAGAAATTTTAGAAGAATGCCACCGATATTTTTCAGGCATGTCCTGTACTCCAAGTATTTTCTTTTTAATGGAAATTATTATGAATAAGCAGAAAGAGTTGCAATGGACAATCCACTCTCGCCTGTGGTCGCGGATTTGAATATGGAGTACTTGGACGAGGATGACCTAACGTCATCCAAACGGAAACACACCTGTTTTTCCGTTATGTGCTTAATAGGTTCGTCATTTGTCCCTGAGGAAGGGGCAAAGTCTTTGATTTCTCAGACATTTGAACTCCATACATTGCAACATCGAATTCATTATGGACACCAAAGCAGAAGGAAGATTACCATTCCTGGACGTCATAGTCAGGAGAAGAGCTGATGGTACCCTGGATGACGGTGTGTATCTGAAGAAAACGAGCACTGACCTGTATTTGCACGCAGACAGCTGCCAGCGCCCTACGCAGAGGAATGGGGTATTCAAACACTACAGGGCGCGCATAAATTTGAGACGCAGAAAGTCTTCTCCAGGAAGTGGAATACCTTGGAACTGTATTCCTTAAAAAACGGATGCCCAGATTAGGCTCACTCTCCACCCCACCTTAAGTGTAAAACCTGTGGGGACGGAAGAAACAAGGTGGAAGCGGCAGCTACTGCCTTTATTCCGTACACTGGCGCACTATCGGGAAAAATTGAATGCATATTGAAGATCGTTGCAGAGAACACTAGAGGCACACTCGACCGATGTATCTAAACAAGGCAGCGGTCGCAGAGCACTGTTTGTGCGAGAATCAAGTGACGGAATTCCGGAGTGCCAGGATCTTGGAACGTACTTCTAAATACTGAGACAGCGTCGTTAGAGAGGGCATAGAAATTCATGATAGACGATCTCTTCAACAGACATTGCAATCGCAGACGACGAAGGTAGCGTCCACGTTACCGCCGACGCGTGACTGCGGGCGCGGACCGCGGAGGGAACGTCTCGCGGTGGCAGGGGATATCAGTTGGCCACGCGAATGTCACCAGTTAAGTCTCGGGAGCCTTGTTTCGTTGTTTCTGCAACAGTGCTGTAACCCGTTTGTGTAACAAGGAGGATCAGCGCCGTCGTTTGTTATTTTATTTGGTATAAATCTCCCTTATTGCTGCCGATACTATTTCTTTGAATTCAAGCCACATCTGGTCTGCACTTACACTATTAATTTGGAAGGAGTGGAGATTGTTTCTCAGGTAGGCTCAAGTGAATTTTTATCTGTTTTTTGAATCGGTATATTTTTCGCTTATTTTTGGAGGATTTGGGGACTTCAATATTCAGTTTCGCTACGACAACCCTGTGTTCACTAATCCCTGTATCGAACGACAACACTACAACCAAAAACAAGCTCACACCTCCTCTGGCTATAAATATGGATGGCCAAATCGAGGATACGATCAGATCCAAAAAAAAAGACACAGGCATTTCACAAATAAAGATAAAAAACGAGCGCGACATACGACTAACACTTTGGATTACTCCTCTACGACTAAATAACTCGTGCAAATACCTAGGAGTCTACCTAGATAAACACCTTAATTGGCTACACACCTGACTGGTCTCCTTAAAAAGCCAGATTCAGACAAAACATAATACGGCAGGTTCCACGCCACTTCCACGGATTCGATACTCAAATTGCGTTATACACATACAACACGTTCAATCGAACGGTGCTAATATATGCGGCGGCCCCACTGGAGTGACATACACGCACCAATAGCTAAGAGACTTTTCAGCACGTAACGAAGACTCCTCCGTAGTATAGCCAACTTACCACACATAACACCCCTTGATTACGTCTATGAAACAACCAGAGTAGAACCCTTCTAAACCAGGTTACCTTGACTGAGAAACAAATACAGTAGCCATATACTAAACAAAAGGTCAGATTTGGAAGACGTAATTCCTAAATCATAGAACCAACAGAAGTCCAAAATTCAAGAAAACAACACCATTCCTTGCAATTCCCAATAACATTACCAAAATATACATGGATCTGGCTCCCACCCTGGAACCACTCGCGGCAAACACCACCATCGCCCACGCCTAGTTGAAACAACCAAGGAATAAGACACACCCATATCTACAACCACACACACACACACACACGCACACACACACACACACACTCATAGACGCAAATACATGTTCGTTACCACACACACAAACACACACACACACGCACATACACACACACACACACAACTACAACAACAGAACTGCAACCCCTAAGGAACACGACCCTCTGAAGGACTTGCAAACCTCACCCCAGAAACATCCTACCTCCCCTCCACTCCCGTTCCTACGCTTTCTACCAATCACAAAACAGCTGATAAACCATAGTTAATAATTTTAAATTTAAATTGCAACTGTAATAAGCATGTACATATGTGCAACAAATGGAAAAAGTTATCCAAGCATTGTACATCGTATCTCCATTTCCTGATTATTGTATTTTTGTAAAATTACCTAACAAGTTGTAGTATAAACTCGTAAAAATATCTATTGAATTTTTGTAAAGTTACCAAAGAAGTTGTACTGCAAAAAGGTAAAAATATCCAAAGAAAATTCCACTGCATAGCAAGAAAAATAAAAGAAATTTAATAAAAACTTAACTGTAAAATCCCATGGCTGGAAAGGGCAAATGGCAAGCCCTCGAACCATCCACTCTCCCTCCTCGGGGAAAAGAAAGAAGAGTTCCATAGAAAAAGAAAAAAAAGTTCAGGAGCTGAGTTCGTCGACGCACCTAACGATGGCGACACGTCTGACCGCCGAAATATTGTGCCCGTTGGACACTATGGACCGCCAATACACCTGCAGACTGTTCGATCAATCTGAAAACATTTACTGGGAAAGGACTGTCTAGGCTGTTCTACTAAACGTAATGAACTGCACGGAACGAGAAACTGTTGGCTGTCAGGTTGCCCTCCATTTTCTTTTGCATGCGGCATGTACGTAGGAAGTTCGCTAAATAACGCACAGCGTAGTCATACTCCCGTAATTTAATTTTGTACTTTATTACCCTTCATTTGATTCATGGTTTTCATTTTGCAGATTGAAGGTAAGCAGTTGACCACTAGGTACAAAATAATAAATCCTCCTCCGCTAGGTTTTCTAGGCGCTGATATTTTGTTTCATGGCCTGTAATTTCTTTTAATGTGATACGTGCTTTTGATTCGTCTTAAGTACATACTCTTCTTATTGTCGACAGCAAAAGCTGCATTAATTTTTACGTGCACCTGTGGGCAGATCATTTTCTTAGTATATACTTCAAAACATGCCACAGTATCTTCTTCAGAAAGAGCGTATCTTTACTTTATTTCACATATCGCTGCTCTTGAACTCTACATTTGTTCTAGCTAAAGCCTGTCCTATGTAGTCGAGATTGCTTCTAGCTGAAGCCTGTCGAATGTTTCGTGAAGGAATGTAGTGGTAATTGTGCTGCCCTGGCACATTACCCATCAGGGTTGACCCAGAACAATTGCTTCTGAGATATCTTTCTCCAGCTACGTGGTCGTATACCTGCTAATCTACAATGAAACGTAATTCTAAAATGTATCATAGCTTTTTTGGTGCTTTAATATAGAAAATTAATGAATCATTGAAAAATAATGAATATAAAAAGAAACACTTGACGTTATTGTACGATGTTTACTGTATTCTTTAATACACAAAATTCGGATGGTTTGGTACCCCGCCGCAAATCACCTAGATAAATAACTGCGTTCGTTCCAGCAGTCGTAGTAATATTACTTGACCTGTTAAGATACTACTACGGAATTAACGTTTACACGTTTACAGAATCATTGGCACATTATTACAGATGAACAAAATGAAATTTTCACCTACGACGCATGAAAGCTTCTCCTTCGCATAACATGGATCAGTTTGCGACATGAGTGTCTGCTTGCGTGAATTTTCTCTACTCTTTTTTTCGTAAACAATGAAAAATACCAGGTATTTTTAATAAAAGTCCAACAACATAATGAGATACGATAGATGATTCGTGTTCGCTGGGATACGTCTGGTCTACATGTGCTATTAGGCGCATAAATACAGGCGATTTATAATTCCAGCTGTTAATGTATTCCGTCCCATTAACGATTGTCGGCCGCGGTGATACATGTGGATCTAATTACGTATTCTGTACGGTGAAGCGCTCGATATAAATGGCGTGCATATTTAATTCAAAACGCGCAACCCAGCCAGCCAAACAATTAAGCTCAGAACACTCCAATTCACGACTGTGCTCTTCATAGTCAATGGTTTACAGTTGCGAGGAAAGGAACAAGCAAAGAACCATTGTATTTGGTATTCACCGTTTACACGATAAGGTACTGTGGAATGCTCCATGAAAACAGATTAAAACGCTGCTCTCTTCTTCTTTGCTAAAACATTACACTGAACTGGATCCATACATTACTGCTTTTCATATGCCTTGGAAAATAACGAAAGTAAAATACAATGAAAATATCACACCTAATACTAATGTAGTTCTATTACTTATGTGCCGATAGAAGCATTGCATAATACATAGCGTTTTACAGTTTGTGATCAATAAATCGCACGCCGGCCGCGGTGGTCTAGCGGTTCTAGGCGCGCAGTCCGGAACCGCGCGACTGCTACGGTCGCAGGTTCGAATCCTGCCTCGGGCATGGATGTGTGTGATGTCCATAGGTTAGTTAGGTTTAAGTAGTTCTAAGTTCTAGGGGACTGATGACCACAGATGTTAAGTCCCATAGTGCTCAGAGCCATTTGGGCCATTTGAATAAATCGCGCCTTTAACCCCTGCTTAATGCACAGGCAGTTTTAAGTTTTTTTGAAGATTGCTTCTTGTCAGACAATCTATTTTTTTTGTCATCAGTCTTCTGACTGGTTTGTTGCACGCCCCCCTCCCCCACCCCCCACGAATTCCTCTCCTGTGCTAACCTCTTAATCTCAGAGTAGCACTTGTAGCCTACGTCTTCTTCTACAGTTTTTGCCCTCTACAGCTCCCTCTAGTACCATTGAAGTCATTACCTCATGTGTGAACAGATGTCCTATGATCCTCTCCCTCCTCCTTATCAATGTTTTCCACATATTCGTTCCATTTCCGATTCTGCGCAAAACCTCCTCTTTCCTTACCTTACCAGTCCACCTAATTTTAAACATTTGTCAGTAGCACCACATCTCAAATGCTTGGATCCTCTTCTGTCCCAGTTTTCTCACAGTCCATGTTTCACTACCATACAATGCTGTACTCAAGAGGTACATTCTCAGAAATTTCTTCCTCGAATTAAGGCTGATATTTGATATTACGAGTAGAAGACTTCTCCTGGCAGGAATGCACTTTATGCCATTGCTAGCCTGCTTTTGATGTCTTCCTTGCTCTGCTGTCATAGGTTATTTTACCGAGATACTTAATTTCATCTACATCAGTACCATCAATCCTGATGTTAAGTTCGTCGCTGTTCCCATTTCTACTACTTCTCATTACATTCGTCTTTCTTCGATTTACTCTCAATCCACAATTTGTACTCTTTAGACTATCCATTCCGTTCAGCAGATCGTGTAATTCTTCTACACTTTCACTCAGGATAGAAATGTCATCAATCCATCGTATCATTGATATCCTTTCACCTTGAATTACAAATGCACTCTTAAACCTTTCTTTTGTTTCCATCATCGCTTCCTCGGTGTTCAGATTGAACAGTATTGGCGAAAGGCCATATTCTTCTCTTAAACCCTTTTTAACACGTGAGCTTCGTTCTTGGTCGTCCACTCTTGTTATTCCCTCTTGGCTGTTGTACATTGTGTATGACCCGTTTATCCCTATAGCTTACCCCTACTTTTTCAGTATGTCGAACATCTTCCACCATTTAACATTATCGTATGCTTTTTCCAGGTGGACAAATCCTGTGAACTTGTCTTGATTTTTCTTTAGGCTTGCTTCCATTACTAACCACAACGTCACAATTGCCTTTCTCGTGCCCTTACCTTTTCTAAAGCCAAAGTGATCGTCATCTAGCGCATAAAAAATTTTCTTTTCGATTTTTCTGTATATTATTCTTGTAAGTATGTTGGGTGCATGAACTGTTAAGCTGATTATGCGGTAATTCTCGCACTTGTTAGCTCTTGCCGACTTCGGAATTGTGCGAATGATACTTTTCCGAAAGTCAGATGATATGCCACCAGAGTCATACACTCTACACACCAACGTGAATAGTTGTTTTGTTGCTATTTCCCTCAATGATTTTAGAAATTCTGATGGAACATTATCTATTCCTACTGCTTCATTTTAAGTCCTCCAATGCTCTGTTATATTCTGATTCTAGAACAGTCTCCTTTATCTCTTCTAAATCGACTCCTGTTTCTTCTATCACATCAGACAAATCTGCCCCCCCCCCCCCCCCTCATGGAGGCTTTCAATGTATTATTTCCTCTTATCCGCTCTCTCCTTTCATGTAACACACGAATTTCCGTTGCACTCTTAACGTCATCACCCTTGCTTTTAATGTTACCGAAAGTTGTTTTGACTTTCTTGTATGCTGAGTCTGTCCTTCCGACTATCATTTATTTTTCGATGTTTTCACATTTTTCCTACAGCCATTTCGTCTTAGCTTCCCTGCACTTCCTATTTACTTCATTCCTCAGCGACTTGTATTTCTCTATTCCTGAGTTTCCCGGAACATTTTTGTACTTCCTCCTTTCATCGATCAACTGAATTATTTCTTCTGTTATCAATGGTTCCTTTGCAGTAACGTTCTTTGTACCTATGCTTTCCTTCTGAACTTCTGTGATGGCCCTTTTTGGAGATGATCGTCCTTCTTCAACTGTACTGCCTATTCAGCTATTCCTTATTGCTGTATCTATAGTCTTAGGGAACTTCAACCGTATTTAGTACTTCCGTATCCCACCTCTTTGCGTATTGATTCTTCCTGACTAATGTCTTAAACTTCAGCCTACTCTTCATCACTACTATAATGTGATCTGAGTGTATTTCTGCTCCTGGGTGCACCTTACAATCCAGTGTCTGGTTTAGGAATCTCTGACCGACAGCGAGTTAATCCAACTGAAATCTTCCCGAATCACCCATCCTTTTTCCAAGTATACCTCCTCCTCGTGTGATTCTTGAAGAGAGTATTTGCTATTGCTAACTAAATCTTTTACAGAACTCAATTAGTCTTTCTCCTTCCACATTCGTTTTCCAAGCATATATTCTCCCGTATCCTCTTTTTTTACTCCTTCTCCTACAACTGCATTCCAGTCTTCTACGACTATTAGATTTTCGTATGACTTTACGTACTGTATTACTTTTTCAATATCCTCATACACTTTCTCCATCTCTTCATCTTCAGCTTTCGACGTCGGCATGTGTACCTGAACTATTCTTGTCGGTGTTAGTCTGCTGTCGATTCCGATAATAACAACGCTATCGCTGAACTGTTCAACACACTCTCTGCCGTACCTTCCTATTCATAACGAATCCCACTCCCGTTATACCGTTTCCTGTTGCTGTTGATATTACTCTATATGCATCTGACCAGAAATCCTAGTCTTCTTCCCACTTCACTTCACTGAGCTATACTATATATAGACTGAGCCTTTTTAGATTTTCTAGATTCTCTACCACGCTAAGCTTCTGGCATTCCACGCCCCGACTCGTAGAACGTTATCTTCCGTTGATTATTCAATCTTTTTCTCATGGTAACCTACCCCTTGGCAGTCCTATCCCGGAGATCCGAATCGGGGACTATTCCTTAATTTTTTGCCAATGGAGAGTCCATCATGACCCTTCTTCAATCACAGGCCACATGTCCTGTGGATACAAGTTACATGCCTTTAATGCAGTGGTTTCCATTGCGTTCTGCGTCATCATGCCGTTGCTTATTGTTGATTCTTCCCCATTTATCGGCAGTTTCCCAGCCCTAGGACAAGAGAGTGCCCTGAACCTCTGTCCGCTCCTCCGCCGTCATTGAGAAGACCGGTGGCAGAATGATGGAGGGTGACTTCTTATGCCGGAAGTATTTGGGCACGACTGTTGACTATTAATCAAAGTCATTACCCCTATACCACGGTGCAGACAGTCTACATATCATAAGAAACTTTGTTTCTGTAACTAGTAATTCGGCAAGAAAGACTCAGTGGCGCTAAACAGCAATATTTATATGGAACGTTATTGTCTCTTTTCGAGCCAGTCCCCGTTATTTCTTTAGTCTGGAGAAGTAACCTAATGTAGTTTCACTTTAAACTGTAACCTTGGAGCTTTCCTCAGATAAAATTATGTTCTCAAATCGGATTCGTCTCCCTACCAACGGCGGAAGTATTGAATGAAATAACCATACACCTACACGTAATCAATATATCCGTTTTTCCTGAGAATTTTATACACTGCTCACAGTTTCTTCCAAGCTTTAGTTTATTCATCAGATTATGGGGGATCTACATCTACATCTCACCCATCAAGGCATCTAATAGTGTGTGACGGATAGTACTTCTTGTACCAATAACTGATCCGCACCCCCCCCCCCCCCCCCCCCCCTGCCACCGTTCTACTCATCACTCCCTGTTCTACTCACCAGCGGCGAGTGGGGAGAAATGGATTGTCTCTAATTTCTCGAATTTGCTCACTGTGGTCATTTCGCGAGATGCGTGGTGCAGAAAATAATGGTTTTTCCGACTCTTCTCGGAAAGTAATCTCTCGAAATTTGTACAGTAAACCTCTCCGTGCTGTCCCTCTTGTAGCGTCTGCAACCATACCGTGACAGAACGCGTCCCTCTTTGTTGGATCATCTCTACATCTTCCATCAGACCCACAACACTCAAAAATCGGCCGATCAAGCGCCTTGCGCCTTGTAAGCTACTTCCTTCTTAGATGAGTTACATTCGCGTAAGATTCTTCGTATGAATATCGGCCTGGCCTATAATTTTCTCAATGTTTGTTTCATGTTGTCATTCCACTTAAGCTCGTTCTGGATAATTACTCATAGATGTTTTACGGTACATACTTTTTCCAGCGGTTTTTCATCAATAGTGTAGCTGTATAGTAGCGAACTTCTTTTCCTATGTATGCGCAATATGTTACATTTATTTACGTTCTGGGTTAACTGACAGAGCCTGCATCACTCATCAGTCCTCTTTGTGGAATCACAGATACTTCACTCACCTGCTTAATAACGCTATTATATCTTATCTGCTTGTAATTTAGTATCTATTAAAAACAAGATTATTTTGTTCAGCCACATCTTTAGAATATGTCACCAGATTTTATTGTTCATTTATGTTCTTCTGTGTACAACAGTTGTAATTTTTCTATCGTTCATTAGTTAATGTGCCACAAATTTTATCTCTGTTAAGTAATCTTACATCGCATTTACACTGAAATAATCCCGCTTGTTTTGTTCCTAATTCTAACATTAACACTTTTCATCTCCGGAAATAGAGATACTCTGTACATGCACTAGTTTAAAATATCTGATTCAACAAACTTTCATTGCACCACATACTTATATTTACACATGGTGATGGCGTAACAGCCGAAAACCGGTTCGTTTGACAGTTAATAAATACTGTACAATATTACGCCAGTGTCACGTGTGTTTGCTTCATAATGAATAAAATATTTACTTAACTTGAAGGCTATTGGCAGGAACTAGTTATTAAATATTTTTCACAACAGAGGTGGAACACTTGCAAATTAATTTTCGCATATGAGAGGTGTAATATGTTGAGTATCCACATTTAGACCTGTCACCGCTTTCTTAATTGAACATGTATTTTTAATTTTGCTCTGAGAGCTTTTTACTTCCTTGATGTAATGCGTTGTTTTAGCCTGTGTGATGTCATTCTTCAGCAGATTACAGCTTTGTCTATTTTCTCCTACATTGTATTCCAATGCCATTGGCTTAAGAAAAAAAATATTGCTTTCTACTAATGCATACCTGTTTCTATTTCTTAAATAGGAATAGGCTAACAAAGAATGTTCTAAATATTTACTGACATATATGAGATTTATCATTCAAGTTTCCTGTATTGTAGACTTCTTGTCAAGCTTCCTCTTCGACATTGATTTAAGATATCTACACTGCAAACGGAATCATGTCATCTCTATATGTATTGTGCGCTGCTATGGAATATGGTTCTTTTGGATATAACAGCATTTCAGTTGAATTGGAGACGCAAAGTGATTGATTGTTTGGAAAGTGATTCATTATCCTGCTCAGTCACTCTAATTTCAAAACAAAATTACTGGTTTCGGCTGTCACTGTCACATTGACAATGTGGTTTGAGTAGTGGTTGGACTGAACTCTTTTATGATTGGGCCCAAAGCGTAAACTGGGACAGGACTTTGCTCTGATTCATGATTTGACAGGTCATTACTGATTTCTCTTTAAACGAGAGAAGAATCTACAGAAATATTGCCTATGTTTGCGTATTGCTTTTACCTTGGGTGATAATTTGGTTAAGTAGTTTTAACGGACCAAACTACCATGTCGTAAACATGGCAGAAAAATCGTTAGATTTTACAACGCGAAGGGGAAGAAGGTTGATAAAATACTGGTTCAAATGGCTCTGAGCACTATGGGACTTAACATCTCAGGTCATCAGTCCCCCAGAACTTAGAACTACTTAAACCTAACTAACCTAAGGACATCACACACAACCATGCCCGAGGCAGGACTCGAACCTGGGACCGTAATGGTAGCGCGGTTCCAGACTGAAGCGCCTGGACCCGCTCGGCCACTGCGGCCGGCAAAAATACTGGCGGAAGGTGTATTAGGAACTATAAAAAAGGATGAGGAACAAAATATCCCCATACCATAACATCACTTCCTTTGTGCTTCACTGCTGGTTCTACATGTGACGGCAAGCAACATTCTCTAAGCGTTCGCCAAAGCCAAACACCACCTTCGTATTTCCCGTTCCCAGTCATCCAGTGGCGTCGTCCTTTGCACCGTCCCAAGTGTCATTTATCAGTCAGTACAAAAACTTCTTGCTTATGAGGAGCAGCTCCACCAGTTTGCGTCACTCCTTTTACCTCACAGAACTCAGCCATCGCACTTGGGAACTCAAGAGTGATTCCTTCCGCAGATTTCATGCGATTTGGGAGGAGTGTTGAGATTAGTTATGAAAAATGTAACCTCCACAATCCTCGACGGTCCCTGTCCGTGGACACGTGAGGTCTTCCTGGTCTTGCTTTGGCTGTGGCTGTTTCCTCGAGTTCCATCTCACAGTCACACCAGCAACAGTCGACCTGGACACCTTTAGAAACGTTGAAATGTCCCTTATGAATCTACTACTCACGTGGCATCCAACGACTAGTCAACTTTCCAAGTCATTGAACTCTCCTGAACGAAATATTTTTCTGTTACTGCCTCTCTACCGATAAGACTAAACTTCCTGCTCTTATACTGTCGCGTTCGCCTCACGTGATCTCTAATGGTCAATTCTGCATTATTTATGGACGTCTGGACACTTTTGATCAGATATCCCATTGAAATCTATACACTAACTTAACCTCATGTCTTTCTCAGGACTAAGAATTGCAGAGCGCCAAGTCTTAAGAGAAGAACCCTGTTGACTGAACTGAGGGACATGTAGGAGCGTATAACTCTAGTCAACAGCCATTTTGCAACTGGGATGTGATACGTCAACTAGTATGTATTTTGGTGCGCAGAATTCGAATATGCCTTTCAAAATGTTGTAGCACGTACCATTATTGAGTTTATAAAGGTGTTTTATTTTTCATATTCAGTATTTCGCTTTTTGATGTTCTGTTTTGATGTTTAATTGTTTGTAAACTTTGGAAATTTGTGTTAAGTTCTATGGGACGAAACTTCTGAGGGCGTCGGTCACTAGATTTACACACTACTTAATCTAACTTAATCGAAGTTACGCTAAGGACAACACAAACACCTATGCCCAAGCGAGGACTCGAACCTCAGACGGAGGCGGCCGCGCGAACCGTGGCAAGGCGCCTTGACCGCACGGCTACCTCACGCGGCGTTTATTGTTTGTTTTTGATTTGCAGTGCAGAGTTAGATGTACAAATCGTCAGTAAATGGTTGGTGTGCTAATCCAGTGGTGTGAAAGAGATCCTCAGTGAGTGTTTTTGTGAACGATAGTGCAAACATTTTGTATTTAAAACTTACACTAAGAAAAATGGCAACTAGTTAATCTCGTTGGTGTTTAAGCCACCCACATAACTTTTGTTATGTCTGTGGGACGTTCACTCCAAAAGCCCAAAGAGAACCAATCGCTGACTTGGTTAAGAAGGCATATAAATTGTATTTTGATTGTCCTGTTGGTGATCAAGATAAAAATTTTGCATTTCATATTGCCTGCTTAGCCTCTACCACAACTTTAACCGAGTGCTTGAAAGAAAAACGCCGGGCCACGCCATTCGCTGTTCCGATGGTGTGGTGTGAGCCTAAAGACCATTAATGAAACTGTCTTTCAAATGTTTTTGGACATTCAAGCAAAACTAGACATAAAATAAAGTATCCAACTGTATCTTCAGTGCATTTTCCTGTGCCCCGTGATGAGGGGTTGCCTGTTTCTGTCTGTAACTTGAAAGCCACGGAACCAGACACCATGTCAAGTGAATCAGAAAGTATTGAACATATACACTCCTGGAAATGGAAAAAAGAACACATTGACACCGGTGTGTCAGACCCACCATACTTGCTCCGGACACTGCGAGAGGGCTGTACAACCAATGATCACACGCACGGCACAGCGGACACACCAGGAACTGCGGTGTTGGCCGTCGAATGGCGCTAGCTGCGCAGCATTTGTGCACCACCGCCGTCAGTGTCAGCCAGTTTGCCGTGGCATACGGAGCTCCATCGCAGTCATTAACACTGGTAGCATGCCGCGACAGCGTGGACGTGAACCGTATGTGCAGCTGTCGGACTTTGAGCGAGGGCGTATAGTGGGCATGCGGGAGGCCGGGTGGACGTACCGCCGAATTGCTCAACACGTGGGGCGTGAGGTCTCCACAGTACATCGATGTTGTCGCCAGTGGTCGGCGGAAGGTGCACGTGCCCGTCGACCTGGGACCGGACCGCAGCGACACACGGATGCACGCCAAGACCGTAGGACCCTACGCAGTGCCGTAGGGGACCGCACCGCCACTTCCCAGCAAATTAGGGACACTGTTGCTCCTGGGGTATCGGCGAGGACCATTCGCAACCGTCTCCATGAAGCTGGGCTACGGTCGCGCACACCGTTAGGCCGTCTTCCGCTCACGCCCCAACATCGTGCAGCCCGCCTCCAGTGGTGTCGCGACAGGCGTGAATGGAGGGACGAATGGAGACGTGTCGTCTTCAGCGATGAGAGTCGCTTCTGCCTTGGTGCCAATGATGGTCGTATGCGTGTTTGGCGCCGTGCAGCTGAGCGCCACAATCAGGACTGCATACGACCGAGGCACACAGGGCCAACACCCGGCATCATGGTGTGGGGAGCGATCTCCTACACTGGCCGTACACCACTGGTGATCGTCGAGGGGACACTGAATAGTGCACGGTACATCCAAACCGTCATCGAACCCATCGTTCTACCATTCCTAGACCGGCAAGGGAACTTGCTGTTCCAACAGGACAATGCACGTCCGCATGTATCCCGTGCCACCCAACGTCCTCTAGAAGGTGTAAGTCAACTACCCTGGCCAGCAAGATCTCCGGATCTGTCCCCCATTGAGCATGTTTGGGACTGGATGAAGCGTCGTCTCACGCGGTCTGCACGTCCAGCACGAACGCTGGTCCAACTGAGGCGCCAGGTGGAAATGGCATGGCAAGCCGTTCCACAGGACTACATCCAGCATCTCTACGATCGTCTCCATGGGAGAATAGCAGCCTGCATTGCTGCGAAAGGTGGATATACACTGTACTAGTGCCGACATTGTGCATGCTCTGTTGCCTGTGTCTATGTGCCTGTGGTTCTGTCAGTGTGATCATGTGATGTATCTGACCCCAGGAATGTGTCAATAAAGTTTCCCCTTCCTGGGACAATGAATTCACGGTGTTCTTATTTCAATTTCCAGGAGTGTAGAACAGTACTGCCCTCAATATCATGACACTTCACCTGAGCTCTTTAATCAAAAGGAAGTGAACGATTTGGTTCGTGATTCACAACTTTCGAAACATCGAGCTGAACTTTAGGGGTCGACACTGCAACAACGGAACCTTCTAGCTCCAGGGACAAAAATTTTTCTTTTCAGGTGAAGAGGTGCTTTCTTCGCTCAATATTTCGATATGCAGAATTCAAATGTGTCTGTGTAGAGATGTCAATGGTCTGATGATGCAGCTAGGTGTACAACATAATCCACAGGAGTGGAGATTATTTACTGACTCCAGTAAAACCAGCTTGAAAGCAATACTACTGCATAATGGCAATCCATTTCCATCGGTACCTTCCGCTTACGCAGTAGACATGAAAGAAACTTATGAAACCATTGCTTTGCTGCTAGAGGTAATCAAATATAAGTATCGTGAATGGCAGCCATGCCGTGATTTAAAAGTTGTTGCACTACTTACAGGTTGACAGGCTGGATTTACGAAATACTGCTGCTTTTTGTGCCTTTGGGCCAGCCGTGACACCAAGAACCACTATACAGTCAAGGAATCGCCTATAAGGATGTCATATGTTCCTGGTAACGTAAATGTGAAAAATACCCCAACGGTTGAGCCCAACAAAATCATTTTGCCTCCCCTTCATATCAAACTGGGTCTTATCAAGAACTTTGTAAAAGCTCTGGATAAAGAAGGTGAGGCCTTCAATCACTTAAAAGAAAAGTTTCCCAAATTAAGTGAGGCAAAGTTGAACGAGGGTATATTTGTTGTACCACAAATAAGAAAATAGCTGAAAGATCCAACCTTTGATACCAAACTCACAGATATCCAATTCGCTGCTTGGTCTTGCTTTAAAGCAATTTTGGAGGGCTTTTTCGGTAACATAAAAGACAAAACTATGTTACCATTGACAAAAAGTGGCCACGAAAGCCTTAACAATTTTGTGAATAATGTGTTGGACAACTGTAAGAATATGGGGTGTAGAATGTTGCTTAAAATTCACTTTTTACATTCTCACCTTGATTTCTTCCTGGAAAACTTAGGAGCCATAAGCGATGAGCATGGTGAACGCTTTCACCAAGACATTCTTACCATGGAACACCGTTACCAAGGCCATGAGAACCCTTTGATGATGGGTGACTATTACTGGGATCTCGTTTGGGAGAGTGATGAAGCGACAAACAAAAGAAGAGCTCCGTAGTCGCATTTTTCAAAAACCAAAGCCGATTAAAGGTGAATCTGAACCAAATTTACCTTTTATTGGCAGCATGCCCGTATATACATACAAAATAGTATTATTTCAAACGTTCTGTATGTGTATTTTTGTTTGACTCTATGTTTCAATTTTCGCTATTACTATTTTTTATTCTGCTGTGTATCTAGGAAATATAACGTCATAGGGAAAAACTGATTTTACCAAGGTATTCAGCACCCTTAAATTAGGTAAATCCACCCATTTAAAAACTAGATAGGAGAAAAAGTTTAAATTTGTTAACTAGTGTAATTAGAGTGTTACATATGCCAAGTCTTTTGAACGGAGAATTACTTTTGGTATAAAAGGGTACTCCTCTAATCTGTAACGAACTCGTTGCATAGTAATCATAAGGTGTTCCAATCAAAAAGATGGCGTAGTGTAAGACAGCTACATAAATGATGCTCCGAGATACAAAATAATGTTAAAGTCAAGATCTATCAGCAATTCATCCACTTCAATGACCACGTTATTTAGGAGGAATAACCTTCTTATCTGCATTACATACTTATTGAACTAGCTTCTAGCATTCGTGGGTCTCAGAAGCGTCCTAAAACAAGGATACCACCTACATGATTTCAATCTAAAAACCTTGTGTCCCTTCTACACAATATTACAGGAATTTGGCCTTGAGTGAGCCAAGGTCCACTCTCCTTGTAAGTTTAACCAGACACCTCTTTGCAGTCCTGTTCAGGTGTAGGGGTGTCTAGTAGAATCCGACCTATGGATACTGTCAATTGGCAACACCAAAGTGTGTCCAATGGCCCTCGCACGTGCCACATTAACTCATTTCATAGCATTATCTACTTGGTGGTGATCGTCACGTCACAACAGTTGTATTAAGCAACATAGTGGTCCAAGTAACCGCCTGAAACATAAGATCACTCCCCACCAAGACTGTTCCGAGATCCTTCCACTATCACTAGTTACGCTCTTTAGTGACGTCTTTACACAAACCCAGTAAGTATTTTGTTACCTCACTGAATCCCGAACATGGTATGCAAATGATGGCAGCTTGTTACTCCTTGCCTAATGTCTCCTCTGACTGTGGTCCTACAATGTACCCACGACCGTTATGTAACAGTAGAGTCCTCTTCTTCTTAAACTTTATCTGTAACTTAGGATTGATAAGATCGTTGTTCCTAAAAAGGTCCTCTCCAATAGACTTTCTAGACTTTGACAGCTGGCTTCGTCTATTCTTAATATCCAGAAGTAAATCATCGGAGGAAATTCTCTTTCTAATGGCGTTACTGATAACAGCCTCTGCCCACTTCTCCACCCGTGACATTCACAATTTTCGTCTAGCTTCATCTGACTTTGCAGGATGGCCACAGATTCGCATTTCCTGCTCCACTCTTTCTCTGTTCCCACTACATGCCGTACAGCTCTAGGACGAGGTCTCGCCTGGATTCTCCACGAGCTTCCCCTCTACACCCACCCCATTTGAACCAAGTGCTACACCACCCACTCAACTAGACAGCTCACGCACTCTTTGCACATCGTTACATTTTACAGTGTATTTAAACAAATGCAATGAAATAACGGGAAACTTCAAATATAAAAAGTTATATACTTTCCGTAACATGCGTCAATAAAATTGCTTTGTGCTGCTGACCTCATTGTTAACAGCCCAGACGAATTTTATTGACAGTGACAACGGCCACGGAAGCCTACTCTTACATTTACCAGCGAAATCTCCATCTTATCAGTTACAAAGTGTTATACGAACACCACTGGTCTGTTGATTGGTTTTGACGTTCTGATCTATCACAGGATCTACATCACGATGTGATAGCTTATGGTTTGAACACAGTTGCTCAGCTTTGTCTCATGTAAGGCGGTGCTGCGTAGAAACAATTCCTGGTACTCATTGTAGCTGTACTTAGAATTTGTTTAGCGCTAGCTGTGTGGTCACTTTGGTCTACAATATTAATTTTGCATGTGTATCACAATAGTCTAACGTGCCGTCAATGATTTGTTGTTTGATTTGTAGTTCTTTGTTTAGAGACCAATATGAAATGCAGTGAAGACTAGTTACTTGGAACGCCGACGTTATTATGCTACCTGTGAATAAATCCACATAATGTTACACTACCGCTCATGTGCTGCTGGGTATCTAGCGTGATGATGTGCTTAAACATGACAAGTTTCCTCTTGTTGTATTTATTTCGCCGGAAATGGAAACAGTTAGTTTCACATGACTTACACAGTTCGGAGTAGAAGGATACCACGAATCAAATTTCCTATGACTCCTCTGTTGTGACTGATAATTAAAATACGCTTTTATTTGAAAAGTAAACTGAATGTTTTTTCAGCTTTCATAGAAAAGTACTTATCATAAATGCGATAAATATTCAATATTCACTGGAAAGGTCTGTAGTACTTCCGTAGCTCTCAATTACCATCCTAATATTCTCTAATAGGACTCTCTCTACTAAAAAACAGTAATGATCAAATATCAGCAGTGGCTTTGAACGTATATTGCTCCAATATACTATTTATACCTGATCAAGGGAATCTTTGTCAGCACACTGAATATTGCAAATGAAAATGCGTTTTTATGGTCCTAATTAGCATACCCAGTTGCAAATCCATCGACGGGTGATTCCGATCTTGGTATGATTTATGTAATACATTGAATAACAAACATGGTTCTTCTCAAATTTCAAAAGTTATGACGAAACAGTGAACATCGTAGTAGGAACTACGCCATACCCCTTTTTATGCGTCTTATAATGCGTAACACATGAAGCGTGGCATGACGGAATGGGGAGAGCATTTATCTTATGTCGCTTATCGAGTGCAGTTCTCTCACATACGTAAACGCCATAGTTGTGTTCAGCAGCCCTAGAGCCAGGAAAATGAAAATAACGTACTATCAACTCTTTGACAGAAAAATAATACAAATTGACAATAAAAGTCATAGAAGGCTTAGAATAATCTGTGAGATTTGCCTACCTGGTAAAAACGACTGGGAAAGAAAAAATGTAAAAGAATGGATGTGATCTGTATCATTACTGGAGAAACAAATAGCTCTCAGAATATAGGCCAGTAGCCGGACGACCTCAGAAGATGTTTCCCGTAGATGGAGACGAAACGTTAGGTGGAAATTTTATACATCGACCACAGCCTCTCAGCCCGGAAATTTCAACTGAAAGCCTACATCGTATGATTCTCAAAATATAGTTTAATACATAGCTGGTAATTAAACAGATCTGACTCACGGCAGTGAAACTGCATATAAACAGAGCTGTCTCAAGAAATCAGAACGGTTCACATACCGCTTACTATCAGGTTTATACCAGCTGGCGTAGTGAAACTCTATACCAACACAACGATACAAGAATTTAACAGGGATTATCTAATGAAACATTAGAAATTGGGCGTGGCAGACGTATGTCAAGTTACTGATTTACTTATATTGGTGCTGTCATAAAATGTGTTTTTTTTTCCTTTTAATAACAAAACGCACTATGTGATCAAAAGTATCCGGTCACATGGCTGAAAATAACTTACAAGTTCGTGGCGCCTTTCATCGGTAATGCCGGAATTCAATATGGTGTTGGCCCATCCCTCAGCACTGATGACAGCTTCCAGTCTCGCAGGCATACGTTCAATCAGGTGCTGGAATGTTTCTTGGGCAATGGCAACCCATTCTTCACGGACTGCTGCACTGAGGAGAGGTATCGACGTCGGTCGGTCAGGCCTGGCACGAAGTCGGAGTTCCAAAACAACCCAAAGGTGTTCTATGGGATTAAGGTCAGAACTGTGCAGGCCAGTACATTACAGGAATGTTATTGTCGTGTAACCATCCGCCAAAGGGCGTGCATAATGAATAGGTGCTCAATCGCGTTGAAAGATGCAGTCACCATCCCCGAATTGCTCTTCAACAGTTGGAACCAAGAAGGTGCTTAAAACATCAACGTAGGCCTGTGCTGTGATAGTGCCATCCAAAACAACAAGGAGTGCAAGCCCCTTCCATGAAAATCACGACAACACCACAGCACCTCCGCCTCAGAATTTTGCTGTTGGCACTACACACGCGGCCAGATGACGTTTACAGGGCATTCGTCATACCCAAATCGGATCGCCAAATCGTGTACCGTGATTTGTCACTCCACACATCGTTTTTCCTCTCTTCAATCGCCCAACGTTTACGCTCCTTACACCAAGCGAGGCGTCATTTGGCATTCATCGGCGTAATGTGTGGCTTTTGAGCAGCCGCTCGACCATGAAATTCTCCCTTCTAACTGTCATAGTACTTGCAGTGGATCCTGATGCAGTTTGGAATTCCTGTGTGATGGTCTGGATAGATGTCTGGCTATTACACATTACGACCCTCTTCTACCATCGGCGGTCTCTGTCAGTCAACAGACGAGGTCGGCCTGTACGATTTTGAGCTGTACGTGTCCCTTCACGTTTCCACTTCACTATCGCATCGGAAACAATGAACCTAGGGATGTTTAGGAATGTGGAGATCACCCAACCACCCGACAGCGTTCGAAGTCCATGAGTTCCGCGGAGCGTCCCATTCTGTTCTCTCACGGTGTATAATGACTACTGAGGTAGCTGATATGGAATACCTGGCAGTAGGTGGTAGCACGATGGCCCTAATATGGAAAACGTATGTTTTTGGGGGTGTCTGGATACTTTTGATCACATAGTGTATATAAAGAGAAAGATGGGTTCACAGTGAGCAGCTGACTGGCAGTTGTTTATAGATACAATTAAGAAAAACATTTTTTCGGAGGTAAAGGCCACATTTGCAGCAAAACCATCTGTTATAAAATATGTGTGAATGAAGGAATAATTCTTTTCGGTTTCACGAATTACGATATTACATTCACAACAAATGTGAGTAGACAAAAAAACATTAAATTCACTTTAAACTGTGGGAACAAAGTGCTTACTTCTTGGATTTAAACATTTTCAGAAGAAAACCGTAGATTTTATTTTGATATTTACATGAACTCAACAGTCACTCACTTGAGCATCAACAGCACGTCCTGTTAACTACTTCAGCGTATGATGACATATTTCAGATCCACATTCATCCACCTCCATAAATTTCCACTGGGTCAACTGATCAACAAAACGTATTTAATGTCATTAAATCTATATATTTAAACAATGGATGCAGGTTTCTCATTATATGTAAAATATTACAAATGCTCAAATGACTTACAGACAGTAAAGATTCTTACCAGCAACCCATGCGTTCAGTACAAGAGGCAGTATAAAAATGTAAAAAGTAGGTAGTCACTGAGTTTTTAGTAAGTTTATCCTTCAATATACGCAGTCTGTTCAAAACGATGGTAATAAATATAAGCTTTGCACACAAACAGAAGTCAACCGCAACTAGCCATTTACAGCTTGAAGAAGAACAGCTCTTCCAACAGAAGGTCACACATACACAACCTCAGTTGGCAAAGAGGGCCATGCTGTTACGTGGGGTGATTCATCTGAGGTACTCAGCCGAAATACACCGCCTGACAAAAATGTTAAGCTCCCAGAAGACATGGTCGGCTCTCAGTGTAAGTCATACATGTACTCGCCATCGGCGAGTATGTAAATATGAGAGTAGCAATTGTTTGTGACTCAAGGCCACAAGAACACGTTACTATTGTTCTGGTACAGTTTAATTACCAGGCCTGGTAAGGCACATGCGTGGCGTGAACAGCATTGTATGTTGTGAGGTCACTGTAAAGGGCACATAGAAGCCATGTATGCATGTGAGACAGCGTTATCAGCACTTCACAGAGATTGAAAGTGGCCTCTTTATGGGTTTCCACTTGACGGCTGCTAAAACTTGTAGGACATTTGGCTGTGTCTTTTGTCCCATGCTGGACTGCATTGGAATTTGAGGATGTGCATACTCATCATCAAGGTCCTAGTCCATCACCAGCAGGAAAGGTTCCCGTATTTTCAGGCAGTAGCAACCGGCGAGACAGAAGAAGCAGAAGGGAAGTAACCGACTTTATGACATTTTAGGCGTTCCTAACCAGCAGCGAATTGTATAATTTCATCTGTGTACTATGATAGTTTACTTTTTTGAGTTTCTGGATGTTAATTTAATATCTGGTAGACGCAGCTCTTGCGGTTTCGTTTGCATCAGAAAGTAAACCAGTTTTGTAATGTATTACAGGTTCCAGATCAGGGCAAATTACTTACTCTCTCCTGAGTGTTTCAATAATTTGGCTTCTTATTCTCTGCGTATTAATGTAATTTATTAGATACAGTTCTTGCGCCTTCATCAGAATCTACAGTAAAGTTCCATAGCGTGAAACGATAGTCCTTTTTTGTGAATAGTGAGGTTTCCCAAGCTCTTTAGTATGGATGGGAACTGAGACTGTTGTACGTGGATGCGAGCCTTATTAGTGGCACTTTGCTCTCAGTTCCAGACTGTGATGGCTTCGGTTACACAGCTTGAAGCTGCAGTTGATGGGCATCACTGTCGTGGGCCAGCCGTGGGGTTTCAACTGACGTCCAGCATCTCCGAGTCTGCCGATCGATCCTCACCAGTGGCCATCCCAGTTATTCATCACAGTGAGGTTCACCCATGGCCAAGTGGGAGGTCGCCTCGGGCGTGGCAGGCAGGAAAAGACTTAGCAGAGGGCTGCACGTAAGCCCTCCCTGGTTAGTTTCACACACAGGCTCCCGGCGCTGTCTGTGGCTAAATCTGTCGCTGAGCCAGATGCAGTTGCCTGTCCTATTTCAGAGGAAGCCTCTCAGCCTACTAGCTCCAATGTTAGGCGTTCTGCGGCCCCTTAGGGACACGGCTTCCAATAAGGAGAAGAACAATGTGCAGTCTGTGTGCATACCGGATAGCGTCATTGCAGACTCGGAACGATTCCTTCAGGATGCTACGATCAGCATAGCGTGCAGCAAAACTGCAGGTGGTGGCTCACGTAAGTACAACTGATGTGTGTCGCTTTGGATCGGAAGAGATCCCCTGCGGTTTCGAGTGGCTAACAGAAGTGGTAGAGGCCGCCATTCTTGCTTGCGAGATGAAAACAGAGCTGACGATTTGCAGCTTAGTCGACAGGACCGATTGCGGACCTCTGTAATACAGCCGAGTGAAGGGTCTGAATCAGGGGCTCAGACGGTTCTGCGAGCGTGTTATCGGCAGATTCCTCGACGTCCGCGATAGGGTGGTTGGGTTTCTGGTTCCTCTCAATAAGTCACGATTCCACTACACGGTTAGCAGAGGCTGTGTGGGGTGGACTGGACGGTGTTTTAGGTTGGAAGGTGTCGGGAAAACAAAGGCTTTAGTGTCAAAGGATGCAGGCCGAACACAGGAAGAGCGTAGATACACAAACCATCGGTATAACTGTTGTAAATTGTCGTAGCTGTGTTGGGAAAATACCAGAGCTCCAAGCGCTAATAGAAAGCACTGATGCTCAAATCGCTATGGGTACTGGAAGCTGGTCCAAACCGGAGATAAGTTCAGCCGAAAATTTTATGAAAAATCTAAGTGTTCCGAAGGGATCGGCTAATCACAGGTGGAAGTGGAGTGTTTGTTGCTGTTAGAAGTGGTTTTTCTTGTAGCGAAATTGAAGTAGAAAGTTCCTGTGAGTTGGTACGGGCAGAGGTATTCTTAGCAACAAGAATAAAATAATAATTGGCTCCTTTTAACGACCTCCCAATTCAGATGATGCAATTACTGACAGGTTCAAAAAAACTTGAGTCTAATTTCAAACACGTAAGCGACTCATAGAATTTAGTTGGCAGTGCCTTTAATTTACCCTCGATATGTTGGCAAAAATACATGTATAAAGCCGGAGATTCGCATAGAACATCATCGGAAGTTGTACTAAATGCATTGTCTGAAAATTATTTCGAGCATTTATTTCATGAGCGCACGAGAATAGTAAGCGACTGTGAAAAGAGACGTGACCTGTTAGTAACAAATATTCCTGAGCCAATAACAAGCTTTAAAACGGATACAGATATTAGTGAACACAGGGTTATCGTAGCGAGATTGAATAATGTAACCCCCAAATCCCCCAAAGTAAATGAAAAATACACCTATTCAGAAAAACAGATAAAAATTCACTTAACGTCTTCCTGAGAAACAATCTCTATTACTTCCAAATTAACAATGTAACTGTAATAAGATGTGGTTGAATTCAAAGAAATAGTACCGGCAGCAATTGAGAGATTGTTACCAAATAAATTAACAAACAACGGAGTTGATCCTCCTTGCTATACAAAAAGGGGCAGAATAATGTTCCAGAAACAACGAAAAAACATGCCAAATCCAAGAGGACACAAAATCTCTAGGATTGGCGATCTTTTCTTGTAACTATTATTATTATTAATATTACTATTATAGTGATAGTAATTGTTACTATTACTACATTGAGACCTTATCTTTCACTGACAATAAAAGTAAAATAAATTTTAACTTTATTCCAGAAATTTTGTTCATTTGTAGAAATTAAGGTGGCTTTATTCTCTTAATCTCTGTAAAATGTTACAAACAGTTTTTGGGATTTTTTTGTTGAGAATACAACCTTATAATTAATACCACTGTTTAGAAACACATTATTTTTCATTTTACTCGTATTTCACGTTGGTGTTAATTAGCGCTCATGTAAGCGCACAGCTCTCGTACACAGAGAACAGCGTAAAGCGTAAGCTTTAGGCAGCTACAGAGGCAGAGTTATTTGTTTGCTAGTGTTTAGCTCACTGTTGCGCAAATCCCGCAGATTGCTAACAAAATGTGCACTGTCGAGAATAAAGTAAATTTTACTTTCATGTGATTGTGATTTCTGCATAACTGGATGTGAAACGTTGTCATGCAATTAATGCTCCCCAGTTTTTATGTTCTCAGCTGTCACACACTCTAAGACAAACGAAAATAAAAAAGCGGCACCACAAAGTAATCGTCCGAACGGCATGGAAATCAGCAGATGTAGGCTACATGTACAGACAAACAAATCGTTATAGTTTCACAAAATTGGATGATTTATAAATAAGAAGAGCTGCACAAATTGAAGAACTCAATAACGCGTTGGTCCATCTCAGGTCTGTATGTAATTTGGCTTAGCAATGATTGAAAGAGTTCCTGGACGCCCTTCTGAGAGATATCGTGCTACATTCTGTTCAACTGGTGCGTCAGATCGTCTAAATCCTGAGCTGGTTAGAAGAGTCTACCCATAATTCTCCAAACGTTCTGCACTGTGAAGAGATCCGACGACCTTGCCAGCCGAGGTAGGATTTGATGAGCTTGAAGACAAGCAGCGGAAACTATTGCTGTGTGCGAGCGGGCGTTATCTTGCTGAAATGTAAGCCCAGGATACCTTGCCAAGAAGAGCACCAAAACGGGGTCATCACTGTTCATCGGGGATTAGCTAGACTCATCACTGAAGACATTTCTCCTCCAGTCGATTAGGGAATGAAGAACATACATCCCATGCCGCGATCTCATTGTAGACAATATTTTGTGACCGGTTTCAACAGTCTTATACTGCATCGTCTTATCTTATGGAACTCGCTATAAGACTGCGATGTCGTATTACATGAAGCTACGGAACACGGCAGTTTTATAAAACGTTCCATAAGATAAGATGATGCCAGTGTCGTCTTGGAACAATAAAATGCATTCCGACTGTAGTGTACGAAGTGTGTACTTAATTTCCAATCTTTCAGATCGCAACACAGCACAGCACGTGTACCTTACAAGTCAATAAGCTCGCAAGCCGAAGATATTACTGGAGACGCTCCGGACAGTGGCGTATATCAACATGACTGTAGCCCGAAATGCGATCCGACAGCCATGAATGATGGTCTTGGGTGCTATTTCTTTTCGTTGCAGGACACCTCCGGTTTACATTCGCAGCACTTTTACGGCACAGGGGTACTTAGAAGATATTGTATGAGCCGTTTTGTTGTCCTTTATGGTAAGCTGTCACGGGCTTATATTTCATCAAGGTAATTCCCACCAGCACACGGCGAGAGTCTGTACTTCTCGTCTTCTCACTTGCCAAACCTTTCGTAGGTCAGAAAGGTCGCTGGATATCTCCCCAATTGAGAACATTAGGAGCATTGTGGGCAGGATCCTCCGACCTGCTCAGTATTTTGACGATATAAAGCATGAATCGGACAATCGGAAAATATGTAGCGTGGTGCCCATCAGGAGGACGTTCAACCGCTCTATCAATCAATGCCAAGCCGAATAACTGCAAGAGGTGCACCAACACGTTAGGACTTACTCAATTTGTAAATCCCTTTCCTTTCTATTGAGTAAACCATTCATTTTTTTTAAAAAAAAACTGTACTCACTTCTTTGCTGTACTTGTACATCACATCTACCAATTTCCGTCCCATTCGTACAATTCCTCCGCGGTGCGTTGTTCTTTTCCATTTTTTGTTTTTGTTTTAGACTGTATAAGGCATGGGACTTTTCTAATTCCAGAAATTAGTGGCTCATGCATAGCATATTTCTGCTTCTTCATACTGTGCCAAGAGCACGCCAGTGTCGCCCAGTGTCGAATTTAAATTACGTCCTCAGTTATCATGTTCTAAAATGTTTTCAGATGACTGTTTGGCATAATTTGTGGGACTAAATTTTATTAGCATTGACTGAAAATATTTTCGAAATATAGAGAAAAAGTTAAGAGAAATCAGGTTCCACGCCCTATACTTAGTGTTATAAAAAATGAAGATTATGAATGGAAACTCGAAACCTCACCATGTACAGTGCACTCCCACAGAGAATATCATTTTCAGGTGAGTATCAATAAATATCTCTCCTATCCCAAATGTGTAAAAAAAGAATATGGAGCAGAACAACATCATCTGCTGTTGAAGTCACAGGATCACAGGAAACCATTAAAAGAGACGCTTCCTGACAAAGAATCCGTGAAAAGCAAATGCAGCTCTAAAGAAACCGAAACTGGCGAAATCATGACTAGCAGTAAGTCCCAAAGCTGTTTCTGCAAGATCTGAGAAGTTGCAAAGATGAGTATGTTTGTCAGATGTATGGTTCCACGTCCAGTGTGCGAAAGTACGCTAAGTAATCCTTCAATGTACAAAATGTATTGTATAACAGGTACTTTTTAGCTGCCATTTTAATAAGTGTATTTTGGCAATTTCTTTAATCTCTTTTGGTAATTAATTGTACAGTTTTATTCCTTGGTAGAAAATACTGTTTTGAGTTATATGTTTATTTTTTGTTGGTAAATGTAAGTTGAGTCTATCTCTTGTTGCATGGTCATGGACAGAGCTGTTTGTACAGTAATTACCAATGTTATTTTTGATGTGTACAACTGACTGGTAAATGTATTTACATGGAGCAGTTAAAATCCCCAGTGTTCTGAACAGATCTTTACAATGAGCTCGACTAGTATTTTTGGTTATTATTCTTATTGCTCTTTTCTGGAGTTTGAAAATTGTGTTCATATTTTGTTCATTTGTTCCTCAAAAAAGAATTCCATAGCTAACAATTGAGTTTACATATAATAATATGTAACTAAAAGACACTGCATGTTACATACTGACGATAGGATTCTAAGGGCATAACATGCAGATGACATTCTGTTTGCAAGTACCTTTGTGTGTTCACACCACTTCAACTGACAATAAGTATTCATTCCTAGAAATTTTGTATTTGTTAAACAGTCTATAGAGGTGCCATCTGCACTTAATTTAACATTGTCATTTTTCCTCTTCAAACAGAAATTCAAAGCATTAGTTTTCTTTATGTTCAATGTCACTTTATTACTTATTGACCAACCATAAACTTCCTTGAGAGTTTCGTTTGATTTCTCGGCAATGTGTTCTCTTGTTTTCTCAGTGACTATAATGTTGCTGTCATCAGCGAAGAGGATTTATTCACCATGATTAACGCTACTGGGAAAGTCATTGATGTATATTAGGAACAGTATTGTTCCAAATATGCTACCTCGCGGAACCCCTGTATTAATGTATTTTGGTTGTGATAAGTGTTTTACTAAATGTTTGGATCTATTTGAAGTATGTGTTATCTCTACTCTTTGTACCCTAACTGTTAGGTATGATCGAAACCAGTCGTTAGTTACCCCTCTTATTCCTAATGCTTCTAATGTATTTAATAGAATCTTCTGGTCCACTGTATACAAACTTCTTAGAAAGATCCAAAAATATGCCTACGACTCACTCATCTTTATCAAGAGCATCAAGTACAGCTTTTGTGAATTCTACTAAGGCTAACTCCCTATTTTTGGTACTTCTGAAACCAAACAGTGATTCGCTTAAATGATTTTATTTATTCAGGTAATTCATTAATCTGTCTTTCATAATTGCTTCTATTATTTTTCAGAATACTGACAGGAAAAAGTATTTTATTGCGATAGCTACAAACTTCAATAAGTAGTTAACGTTGTAGCATTTGAGTGTAAGACCAAAAATAGCCTAATATTTTAGACAATGAGCTTGTATTAAAAGTTGAAATTTACTTGCTGATGTCTTAAAGATTAAATACTAGTCACAATCATAAATTTTCTATCTTTCTTGGTATAGTTGATAACGTTTCTAGTGGTATAGTGCATAATACCAGACGTAGAATTTAGAAGACCTGCTTACAAAGTGTAACACTTCGCACCACTCCACCTGCTCTATTATACGTTTACAATCGTAAAAAATTGGTTTTCGAAACGTTCGGCACATGTGTCTGAGAGAATGGGCTACATATTACTAACATTACAATTGGATAATGTATATTACATTTAAATAAAATTAAAAAATGGTGAAATTTGTAGAGTTTATGACACTTCACATACTGAAGTGAGAGATCTTTCTGAAAGACCTTTAGCAACATAAAAAAAACAACATTTGACTGAGAAGACATAATTATATTACACTACATACATTGCGAAGGTAACAGAGTTACTTGAGTTGTATGTTCGTGTCGTATCGTATCGCATCGTGTCGTGTCGTATAGGATGCGACAAACCGATACACGTTCTTTGGACACGTGAATACAGAACTTGATCAATCTATAATTACTGTTCTACTCGCTTTATTATCGCAGTCCTTACAGAAATGCTACACCTACTGTGTCAGTCTGATCAACGATATTAGCTGTACTCTCAGTAAGGGAGAATTCGGGGGTATATGTGTGACGTATAACTTGCTACCTATCTAGTACGTTAATACTGTATAAAATGGTGTGCTATTTCCGTAAATTTCTCCCCTTAAACGAAAACTCTTACACATAGTCATTTACCAGTGTGAAATGATACAACACTGGAAAACGACGATAAGGTAGCGTGATAAGGCTTTAACTGGAGAGCGGCCGTTATGGCACAGTCTCAGCTCATGCAGCTCGTGATTTTTAAGTCGCACTGGCAAATTCGTTTTGCAGCTGTCATTAGACCGTTTCGAAAGAATTTTGGTCGCTGTTAATTTGATAAGTGAACTGGGTGGATTAATAGTGTGCACTTCGTGACAACTTTATTGATAGTATTGGCGGATGAATCTCAGACTTCTCAGTGTGTTGGAAACTGAGAGCATAACAAGCTGCATGAACAAATAAGAAAATAAATAATGGTGATTGGGCCTATACAGTAGCAAACACTGAGTAAGTGAGCCAATTGTTCCAGTCTGTACGCAATTTATTTCAATTCCACACAAACAATGCGGGATACAAACATCCAACAGCGTCACACAAGTACAGAACAACTTTACCGACCAGTTAGTGATTGATAAGCAGTAAGGTTATATACTCTCTGTCCATGTGCAAACGCTTGAAAGATAATAGGTTTCACAGAGGGAATCACAGTGACTGGAGTCACAGAATAGAACTTGCGATCAATTAGCACTGGCATCTATTTACGGAGTGTGAAAATTCAATGACATTTCGCTCCTTAAGTGACGGCAACTTCTGAGCACAGCTGACAGTCTAAGTTCCACACGAGATCAGTGCCGGAGCACCGGTCCCACTGGAGACCAAGTTGGCAGAGGCGAATCTGTATGGGCGACATCTTACCTGCATAGTAGATATCGTCCAGATTGGACAGTTGCTGGAACCACGTGCTGTAGATCCTCGAGGATGCTCTGCGTCGAAACTGCTTACAGCGGCTCAGTGAACTGATGGACAGCGTCCAGGAGCGGTCCTAAACACACACCAAAGTAGTGATATCTCCACGCTGTTTTGTTGACATGTGGTCTGTGGAGGCAGAGTAGTGCTTCGTCTTGTGACTCTGTTGCCCATGCGAGCAGCGCTGGTCTCGAGATTGATGCCTCTCCGGCGAAGCAAGAGCCGCATGTTCCCGCGGTGCCGGCTGGAGTTCCACTTCAGAACAGACAGGCGTGTTTCGGATACAATCCAGCTTGTTGGGCTGGATACGCCGTACCTGCCATATGGTTGACGTCTGCGTCTGCCATGGCAGGGTACCCTGCAGTGACGAAGCACGAGCAACTTTCAGACCATGTATGTGTAGCGGGTAGCGGTAGCCGCAGGCGGAAACCCGGAATATATCAAGTCTCTACTACAGTCCGATTAAAATTACTTGATAGTTGACGTCTGACGCTTGCCGCTAGATTATTGCCACGTCGATTGGCGGTTGCCGGTGGTTATAAATAACACCCAAACACGCCAGGTCACTTCACAAACGCTCTTAATGTGTAACGCGGAGCAATGATGGATGCGGGACCAGCGAGCTGTGTCTAGAGCTGGTTTTTAAGTGAGCGGTGACTAAACTGCGGCAGACGAATCATTGAAAGAGAGCCTGTTTTTTAATTTACGAGAACATATGAGGGCGTTTAAATCTGGTTATCTTGGTGATCACGCCGTTTGGAACCATCGGCCAGTGATTCGATTTTTGGCATACGCCGACAGACAACTACGCCACAAATTGATAAAGAAGTTACTGTTTCCACTGCTGATGATGCGGCACACAAAATGTGCGATTTTCAAGTAGTGCGTCAGCTGTGCCGCCACGGCCGGACTTTCCGTGAGCCACCATTCGAAAAGTGAAATTATATCCTTATAAAGTTTTCGTTGTTCAGCAACTTTTACCACGTGACATAGACACTGGAGTAGACTTCGCTGTTACGTTTCTTGAAAGGATTTAAGTTGACGACATGCGTCCGTGCAATATATTTTGGAGTGTTGAAGAATACATTACGCTCACAGGTGCAGTGGACACTTACAACTATCGCATTTGGAGTTCGTCACCGCCAACGAACGCTCATGAAAGTCCCCTGCGTAGTCGATAGTCGACGCGTCACTGTGGTATAGCATCACGGCACTGTTCGTGTTTGGCCAACTTTTCTTTGACGAATCCAAATTCAAAAGACTAAAGACATGCAGCGTGAAAGGCATATGGTTCTATGATATGCTCCAACATGTGATCCCTGCTCTACGTGAGACAGGTGCTTTGGGCTCAACTGTTTCGATGCACGATTGAGCTCCACCTCACACTGCTCGTGAGGTCGTTAGGCTACTCTGTAATACATTTGGAGAAAACTGAATCAACTTTCGATCACTCCAACTGCGTAACGAGCAAGATCACCAAATTTGAACCACCTCATGTGCCAATTTCAAAGTATTTTCTTCAATGGTTTGTCCTTTGTTTCCCTTCCGCATGCCTTTACAGATATTCGAAGAAAGTTTTATTGAGCTATGTGCACTCGTTTTCTGTGAGACCCTCTCAAGTAGCTGAAGTTTAATTATAATCAACCCCGTTTTGGATGTAAAATGGATATATGCTAATCTCTGTATGATTACTAACGACGTAAATGAATAAACTGACAATATTGAACGTGCGGACAAGGCATTGGGTGGGTGAAAACTTGCAAAAACCTATAATCTTACACTTTTTGGAAAAATTGTCGGAAACGGAAGTCATGTTACCTACATTCTAGGCACATCGGGTTCTAATACCAAAACAACATTACTGGTTCTTCACTGAGACCTTGTAACTGAAATTACGGAAACACTATATCAAAATCACACACTCAACTCTGATCTTAAACAAGAACATTGCCGGCTTAACTAATCACGGTGATGTTCTGAAGACCACGCCATTACAAGAGTGAAGATCGTAAACAAACAGCACTCATAAACAGTTACACGTCCGCGAGACGAGACCTTACTGCGTTTAGTTCCACCGGAAATTTCGTTTCATGACATTATGAATTTGTTTGTGCGGCTTTCTTGCATCACTGTTGGAGTAACACTCCGCATTGACAACGTGTTTATGTTTTACGGCTCGAAAAAAAATTGAGTTCTCGCATATAATCTAGAAATTGCTTTAATTGGTCGAAAAACACCAAATCGACAATTCGCGGTACGTGGATTACACTGTTTACCCTGAAGCTATCTGCAGTGAAAGCGCGGACGCTGACATACAGAAACAATGCTACCCTCCGGTCGCATCAGCAATATTGGCCCTAATTTATCAGTGAAACTGTAAACGAGCCGGTTATGTCCTCTCGGAGTGATGCATCACTTCTCTAAATTAAAGGTAATGCAAAATGTATGAGTAAACCAAGTTCTGTGTGCGTGGCTGTATAGATAATCCGGCCATTAAATTGGGTGAACAAATGCAAAACACGTAAACAATAAATAAATTGGGTAAACTCACTTCTGATGCGTTACAGCGTCACACACAAGTCCTCAAGCCGCCTTTCGACATTTTCTACAAGTATTTATAGTAGCTCTTTGTCGATTATGACTCGTAATTTCACAGATAGTAATGGTATCAATAGCAAGTGAAACCTCGATAGTATGTAACTTTCCTGTTATTTATTTATTTAGCGTATGGCTATACATGCAACATTAATACATCAAGTGTTAGACATTAAAATCTTATAACAATCATAAATATAATTTATGTTTATATTGGTCAGTTAAAAGGTTATATCGAGGTCTGAGATCCATTCTAGCGCCGATGGGGATGCCTCCAGGAAGTCGGACCAGTTCCTTGCATATGCTCGCAAGGAGCATTCACCATGGATGTGTTGGATCGTCTGTCTAGGGGCACCGCAGTCGCATTCTGGTGACATCGCTCTTCCCCATTTGTGTAGTGAATCCGCACACCTGCCATGTCCAGTACGTATTCGATTTAATGCAGACCATGTTTTCAGTGTTCGTTCCATTCCAGAGATGTTGCAGTTATGGCTCTCAAACCAGGTCTGTAGTTGGTCATTTGTCTTTTGGTTCCAATCTAGTCTCCATTGTTTCATGTGGTCATAGTTATTATTTTGGGGCTGCTCAGCTGTGCGTATGGGTGGCTTTCTTGATTTCAATCGAGTGTGTTGCAGTTGTGAGAATTATTCTTTAATTGGTAGTTCTGGTTTTGTCTCAATCTTTCTGAATTCGTGCAGTAGGGCCGCTTTTCTACGCAGGTACGGGGGCAGGATATTACATAGCACCAGTCCGTGGGCGTTGATTTAACAGTTCCAGAAATCAACCTCATTGTGTTATTTAATTGCCTGTCAATAAGTTTGGTGTGACAGCTATTAACCCAGACTGGAGCGCAGTACTCAGCCACAGAGAACACTAAGGCGATAGATGAGGTGCGTAATGTTTTTGCGTTAGCTCCCCAAGTAGTACCGCAAAGTTTTTGGATGATGTTATTCCGTATTCCAATTTTTGCAGTGGTGTTCTCCAGATGTTTTCGGTAAGAAAGAGTGCGATCTAATGTTATACCTAAGTAATTTGGAAACTTATTATGTTTGAGGTTGGTGTTTCCGAGTTCTATGTTAGTAATTTCATTTGCCATTTTGTCATTAAGATGGAATGTAGATACTTCAGTTTCTTGAAATAATTGTATAGTATTACAACGTCATTATTAAGGACTTCCTCTGTATTGAAGAGATACTTGTCTCTGGTAGCCAGTGCTATGTCATCCGCATAGCAAAATTTTCTTGACTTTGTGTTTGGGAGATCTGCTATATAGAGGTTAAACAGAAGAGGGGCCAATACGGAGCCTTGCGGAAGCCCGTTGTTAATAAGTTTTGTTTTGCTTGTCTTTCCGTTTAGGGTGACCTGGAAGGTTCTGTTACTCAGCATATTATGTATTAAGGATGTTAGAATCTGGCAAGGAATCACTCTTAAGAGTTTGTAAATTATTCCGTCTCTCCAAACGGTATCATATGCAGATGTTAAGTCTAGAAATACAGCACTTGTTTTCAATTTCTGTTGAAAGCCAGCCTCTATGTAGGATGTTAATGCCAGAACTTGGTGACAGCAACTACGACCAGGTCTGAAGCCTGCCTGTTCTATAGCTAAGTTCTCCATAATTATGCCGCTAATTCGATTATGGACAAGTCGTTCGAGAAGTTTGTATGTACAGCTAAGAAGTGCTATTGGTCTGTAGCTTAGCGGTTGGTCTGCTAGTTTCCCTGGTTTCAGCAAAGCTATTACTCTTGCCTTTTTGAATTCTCTAGGGAGATGGTTTATAGTCAAAATGTTCGAAAAGAAATTTGCCAGCCATTTGACTACGTTCTTTCCAGCGTAGGTTAGAAATTCTGGATGTATGTTGTCAAAACCTGGGGCTTTGCCCGGTTTCATATCCTTGAAGGCAGTAATGACATCATCCTCAGTGAATGGTCTGGAAAGCTCTGATATATTTGGAGTATTCTTTTTTAGTGTTCTGAGTTCGCGCTTAATCATCCTGGTATGTGGTTTCTCTCTCGGAGCTCTTGACATTTTTTCTGGTGTTATGGTTGGATTTTTCTGGGCTGGTCTTGTCGTACCTCCGAGTTTACGTAACAAACTCCATGCCTTCCTACTTGATTGAGTGAAATTCATTCTTTCAGTCGCTTCAGTCCATCGTTGTCGTCTTGCGGAATCTAGATTGTGGAGGAGGTCATCAGCTATTTCTTGGTCACCACTACTAGCAAAATCCTCATATAGCTGATGGCATTTTGCATCCAATCCTGGGATGTATTCTTTTCGAAACCCCCTAGGGATGTGTTTTTTAGCTGTGGTAATTATAGCTTTCCTGAAACGATCGTAGCATTTAGGTAGTGATGGTATAAATCGGATGCATTTATCAAGGTCCGCTGAATACTTCTCCCAGTCAGCTTTTTGGAAATTCCATCTAGGTCGAGGGAAGGACCGTATCGGGGGTATAGTGACACCGATGTCTAAAATAACAGGCCTATGCTGGCTGTGTGGGAAATCTGTGGCAACCCTTCTATGTATAGACACTGGTTTTCCCTCGTTATCGGTAGTTACAAAGCAGAGGTCCGGATTGTAGTCCCTGCGCCAGGCGGCCGAGTGGAATGTGCCCCTCTCCTTGGCATCGAGTATATGATGTAGATTGCTCGTCGGCCCCTTCCACCAGCGCTTCTCCATGTTCATTATTTTGGGTGTATCGCCACATTTCATGATGGCTATTAAAATCACCGGCATATATCGTTGGGTGTTCATGTACGGGTAGTACAATACTTGGCCAGATTTGGTTTGGTGGTTTGTAGACATTTATAAGTCTTATGTGGTCTACTTTTATATCAACAACATGGATGTTGTTTTCTGTGCTTGTGGACAGCAGGTGTGCATGTTCAATATCGGATCGGGCATATGTGGCGGTGCCATAGGCGTGATGATATGTTGCGCCTATTTGTAGGAAGCCTTGAATACGTCCTCTTCTTTGTAAGTATTCCTGCGAGTCGGTATGTGTTTCCTGAAGGAGTACCACATCGATGCTATTGTCCAATAGAAACTTTGAAAGATATTCAGATTTGGATCAACTAATTCCCTCAATATTTAGCTGGCAGATCCGGACTGATGGTCCCAATCTTCTAGTCGGATGGTTCCCAAGGGAATCGTTCGTTTCGTCGCTTCGTTGCATGTTTGAATTTCCAGGAGATCCCAAAGGATAGTCTGGTAGCCAAGTTTGTAGACTATTTAGCCGCGATATAATCGCGTTGCCCGGGGTGCACCACGTGGAGGCTAGTCTACTACGCACCCCTGTAAAAGCTGGGAACTATCTCGGTATACGGCGAAATATAGTTTTCCATAGAACAGAATGTGGAAAGTACCTCGCTTCTGATTACATCTTTTTGAGTGACGACCATTGTCAGAGCTGTTATTCTCATATGTGTCAGTAAGTAATATATGTGTGTTTGAAGTGCAATTATCACTTACACAGACAACAACAGAAAAATTAAATATAGAGATAGCTTCCATTCACTGGTAGAATACTGGAAAGAGTAGTTTGCTAGTTCTTGTATCATCTGCACTGATATATGTTGTATTTAATGACACGTAGAGGAAATCTCTACAGTGTCCCGTCTCAGTGGAATGAAGTCTAAGCTCTATTCAACTTTAATACAGGTTTCTTTGCATAAAAATTCAATTTCTAAAACGAAATGTAAATATTTTATGTGGTTCACTAAGAAGTATATCTTTCTGGGTTCATTAATTTGTCCTCAAAATTTTTACGTGCTGCTCCGAGCTCAAGCAAGTTACAAAAAAAGTCAAGTAAGCCCGGAAGCTCTGGTAAGTGTACCGGATGCTGTTCGGTTCTTCGCATTGGAAAGTTCTACAATAATAGTTTGAAAGGTAAACAAACGTACAAATAAGATAACTGCGAATAAACCATGGGTAACAGAAGAAATACTTGAGTTGGTCGATGAAAGAAGGAAGTACAAAAATGTTGAAGGGAATTCAGGAATACAGAAATGCAGATCGCTCAGGAATGAAGTAAATAGAAAGTGCAAGGCAGCTAAGACGAAATGGTTACAGGCAAAATGTGAAGACATTGAAAAAGAAATGATTGTCGGAAGGACTGACTCAGTACAAAGAAAAGTAAAAAAAAAAAAAACAAAAAAAAAATTCAGTAAAATTAAAGGCAAGGGTGGTAACAGCGTGCAATGGGAAATCCACTGATAAGTGCAGAGGAGAGAGCAAATATGTGGAAAGATCACAATGGAGGAGTCTATGAGGTGAAAGATTTGTCTGATGTGATAGAAGAAGAAACAAGATTCGATTTAGAGGAGATAGGGTATCCAGTATTAGAATCCGAATTCAAGTGATCTTTGGAGGGCTTAAGGTCAAATAAGACAGAGGGGAATGATAACATACCATCAGAATTTCTAAAATCGTCGGGGAGTGGCAGCAAAACGACTATTCACGTTGGTGTGTAGAATGTATGAGCCTGGCGACGTACTATCTGACTTTCGGAAAAATATCGGCCACAATACCAAAGACTGCAAGAGCTGACAAAGTTTAACAATTGATGCGTCCAAGATACTGACAATAACAATATACAGAAGAATGGAAAAGGAAATTGAGAATCTGTTACAGGATGGTTTGTCTTTAGGAAAGTTAAAGGTACCAGAGGGAAAATTCTGACGTTGTGGTTGATAGTGGAGACAAGACTAAATAAAAATCGACACACGATCATAGAATTTCTCGCCCAGAAAAAAGCGTTGGACAATGTGAAATGGTGCAACATATTCGAAAATCTGAGAAAAACAGGGGGAGAGATGGGTAATATAGGATATGTGCAAGAGCCAAGAGGGAAGAATAAGAGTGGACGACCAAGAATGAAGTGCTCGGATTAGATAAGATTAGTACTTGTTCCTTAGATCATGAATACGACACTTCCTAATGATGTGGAACATGTCAGGTTAATAAAAGGTGTCTGTACAAGATATTACATTACACAAAATATTACATGACACTCAATATTTTTAATTTTTTTCAATTTTATTTTTGTGATGGTTGGGGAAATTACCCTCGTACTATATCCAAAAATTCACCTAATGAGTAGAAGAAGTTGCCATTAATAAATCCTTTTAATTTCCCTTTAAATGCTATATGGCTATCTGTCAGACTTTTGATGCTATTAGGTAGGAGACCAAAGACTTTTGTGGCAGCATAATTTACCCCCTTCTGAGCCAAAGTTAGATTTAACCTTGAGTAGTGAAGATCACCCTTTCTCCTAGTGTTGTAGCCATGTTCACTGCTATTACTTTTGAATTCGTTCGGATTGTTAATAACAAAAATTTTATAAGTGAATATATATATTGTGATGCTACAGTGAAGAACTCTAGCTCTTTAAATAAGTGTCTGCAGGATGATCTTGGATGAGCTACAGCAATTATTCTGATTACACGCTTTTGTGCAATGAACACTCTTTTACTCAATGATGGGTTACCCCAGAACATGATGCCATACGAAAGCAGTGTAAGACAGGGATGTAGTCTTTCTCCCCTACTGTTCAATCTGAATATCGAAGAGGCAATGATAGAAATAAAGTTTCAAGAGTGGAACTAAAATTAAACGTGAAAAGTTATCAATGATACAATATGCTGATGACATCGCTATTCTGAGTGAAAGAGAAGAGGAATTACATGACTTTCTGACAGGAAAGAACCGTTTGATGAGTACGGAATATCGACCGAAAGTAAATCGGAGAAAGAGGAAAGTATAGAGAAGTTGCAGAAATGAGAACAGCGAGAAACTTAACATCAGGATTGATGGTCACGAAGTAGATGAATTTTAGGAATTCTGCTACCTAGTCAGCAAAATAACCAAAGACGGACGGAGCAAGGAGGACATCAAAAGCAGACTAGCACTGGTAGAAAGGGCACTCCCGGCAAACAGAAGTCTACTGGTATCTTAGGTAAGCTTTGATTTCAGGAAGAAATTTCTGAGAATCTACGTTTGGAGCACAACATTGCACGGTAGTGAAACATGGACTGTGGGAAAACCAAAACAGAAGACAATCGAAGCATTTGATATGTGGTGCTATAGACGAATGTTGTAAATTAGGTGAACTGATAAGTTAAGGAATGAGGAAGTTCTGTGCAGAATTTGAGAGGAAAAGAATGGAAAGGATATGTGGAAAACACTGACAAGGAGAAGGGACAGGATAGTGGGACATCTGTCGAGACATCAGGGAATGACTTCCATGATTGACCGAAAAATAGTCCAGGCCGGTTTATTGTGAATGTTCCTTGATTTAATCGGCTGTAGATCGGCTGTAGATCGGCTGTAGATGGCAAAAGTTGTAGAGGAAGACAGAGATTGGAATACGTCCAGCAAACAATTGTCGACCTAGGTTGGAGTGCTTCTCTGAGATGAGGAGCCTGGCACAGGATGGGAATTCGTGTTGGGCCGCATCAGACCACTCAAAAGACTGATGACCCAACAAAAAACTAAATTCTCGCCGCTAGCTCATCTCTTATACACCGAAGGGGGTAGCACATTGAACGAGATCGCTCTGATAATTTCTAGCACATTGTAAACTTACTGCATAGTACACTGGTCATCTAATACATTATGACCACCTAACTAACAGCCGATATGTCCACCTTCGACACGGATAACGGCGCCGATGCTTCGTGGCATGGAAGCGATGAGTCCTTGGAATGTCGCTGGAGGGAGCTGCGACCACACTACACATTGATGTCACCTAATTCCTGTAAATTCCGAGTGTGGGTCGATGAGCTCTGACGTCACGTTCAGTCACATACCAGATGTGTTCGATCGGTTTCATATGTGGCGAGAGGGGAGCCAACATATCAATCGGGTGGTGGTGGTGGTGGTAGTTAGTGTTTAACGTCCCGTCGACAACGAGGTCATTAGAGACGGAGCGCAAGCTCGGGTTAGGGAGGGATTGGGAAGGAAATCGGCCGTGCCCTTTCAAAGGAGCCATCCCGGCATTTGCCTGAAACGATTTAGGGAAATCACGGGAAACCTAAATCAGGATGGCTGGAGACGGGATTGAACCGTCGTCCTCCCGAATGCGAGTCCAGTGTGCTAACCACTGCGCCACCTCGCTCGGTTATCAATCGGGACTCGCCACTGTGTTCCTCGAACCACTCCATCACACTCCCGGCATTGTGACATAGTGCATTACCCTGCTGAAAAATGCTACTGCCGTCGTGAAACATGATAGTTATAAACGGGTGTAGTGATCTGCACCAGTGTACGTTACTCCTTGGCCGTCATGGTGCTTAGCAAGAGAAACTTCTGGACCCATGGATCCCCACGTGAATGTTCCCCACAGTGTACTAGAGTCGCCGCTAGCTTTTCTACGTCCCGCAGTACAGGCGTCAAGGAGCTTGCAACATCGAAAATGCAGATAAAATACCTTCTGCACCGTCCAAAATTTTCGCCGTTTAATATCAGTTGATAATTTGTACAAGTACTTCTGATTCTGAATTTGTAATCTTTATTACAGAGACTATGTTTAATACATAATCGATGAAATAGTGTACTTATTTCTGACTGTATATAATTGATAGTAATTATAATGAAAATATTGTAAATTGCTGGGTAATAGCCAAGGAAACTTAATTTAAATCTATCGACAGCAACGACGAGATGATAGTAGTTGTGCAGTTTTTTATCTTTGCTTGTGGAGAGTCTCTGTCGCGTTGCGAGCATAGAAGAGGCAGAGGAGTTTGAGTCATCAAAGAGTGCGGAAGTGTTTTTTGGGCACTCCCGCAGACGCTGGGTGCTATTATGCTCGCGCCAATGTAGACGCGCCAGATTCGTTAACCCGCGAGTATTGAAAGCACTGTAGGAGTGGACACAACAATGACAGATCAGCCTTGTCGTCGGCTATATTCTTCGTTGTCAGCACAGCTACAACACCGTAAGACTGGTAACTTGCAGATGTACTGTAGAGGCCTTACCCAGTTGCATTTTTTCCACAAAGTATGAGCAACTTGAATAATAATCTGCAATAGTTAAAACTTGCAAGGCACCTGTGTTATCATTGTCCTCAGACATTATAACCAAACCGGGTCCTTTTCCTTTCCATGCAGTCACCTAATGTTGTAAGAATACGAAAACTGATTAACTATTTATTGCCAGTTCTGTGTGTTTGCTAATAACCAGTTTGTCTGAATTTCCTGCCTCTGCGATTGTTCCGTCTTATATTTCATAAGAGAGGCTTAACTAATTAGAAATTTTGCATATTATCTTCATTAACTTCAATGAACGTAAAACTTCACTGGCAAAACAAAAACTGAAGGTACAGCTCAAATTAAGAGTGCGCAATTTCATTTATTCTGTATATAGCTTAGCAAGTGACTTCTGATAGCTTCGTATGTATTTTGTTGTCGTTACTTTAAAAGTAGGCATCAAGGGACCACCACTTTAGTATTGGATGGCCGCGAGGAGGGTAAAAATCGTAGAGGGAGACCAAGAGATGAATACACTAAGCAGATTCAGAAGGATGTAGGTTTCAGTAGGTACTGGGAGATGAAGAAGCTTGCACAGGATAGAGTAGCATGGAGAGCTGCATCAAATCAGTCTCTGCACTGAAGACCACAACAACAACAAAATTTTAAAAGTAAAATTAGTTTCTCAATTGCTTAAAGTAAAATTCAAATTCGATCTTTCAAAAATCAAAAGTAAATTGCTTGAATCTCTCTAAATTTTGCCTTACAACACACTGAGGTTACTGAAAGTAATTTTTTTACATAATAAAGTTTTAGTTACATTTATTTAATCAGTAACTCTATTTAACTTTACTTTCGAAATTTAGTATTTCTGAATAAGTAACTGTAAACTCAATGCCTTCTGGCTCATTTATTTTCTCGTGAACTGTTGTGTAACGGGAAACATGACAACCTTCTGTTGGCACGCCAGTGGTTATTTGCTTAAATTTCTTTGCGATTACTTTTCTTAGGATTCTGGAGATTCATGGCCCTAGTGAGCTGGCTTCCATTTAATTATCAACGTTTTAGCTAATTAGTGTTTTCTTTATATCATCAGTACATTTAGGAGTATATATTAAGAGGTACCCTTTTCCTTTCTGCATGGTTCGTGAACGATTACACTATGTTCCACCCATTTCAAAATAATCATCAATATTTAGCTTACGTTTAGAATAGACTCTTCTTTCAGAAGGGTCTGTTGTAGACTTTCCTCCAACTTACCGGTTTATATTCCTTCCGTAACGATAGCTTTACTCATTGTAAAATTTCATTAGACATATGCGATCACGGTCAGCTATATCGCAATCCTGTCTGCCGATTAGGAACGGGGAGGTTATAAGCTGTTTCCCTGGAAGCCGACAGATTCGCACGCTCCCATAGACATAATGAAGACGGTATCGGGATTCAACAAACCACGCAACGCTCTGCCACCGCCCAGTGGCGAGGGTCATGTGTCCATTTGAGTTGACGACGTCATGATATTAACATTGCCACATGCATGGGTCATCGGTTGCGAAGGCATGTCATTTGCAGTGTTTCGTCGGCAGCTGTGGCCGAGCGGTTCTAGGCGCTTCAGTTCGGAACCGTGCTGCTGCTGCGGTCGCAGGTTCGAATCCTGCCTCGGGCACGGATGGGTGTGATGTCCTTACGTTCGTTAGGTTTAAGTAGTTCTAAGTCTATGGGACTGATGACCTCAGATGTTTAGTCCGATAGTGCTTAAAACCATTTGAACCATTTTTGCAGTGTTTCATTGCATGTCATGCAAATAACGACGTACCCACACTCCGCCACAGGTAGGTATCTACGTGTATTGCGGTTTGCTGAAAAAACAAGTTTTTCCTATGCTTTGTAGGTTCAGTGGCTTTTATACTTTGCCCTTATCATTGAGAAGAGCCACGAGTGGGAAATGGTTAATTCTTTACACCAAACGTCGTGGATCAGATTAGTTTTGATGGTTCAAGTATTATGTTATCCAGCATTCAAATGGCATATAATTCGCTACAATGGGATCCGTCGAACCGTCGTTATCACCAATTATATTCGATTGCATCCTGCATCTTTAAAACGTTGTTTGCGTAGAATAATGACTCTGGCAAAGCGGTTTTCTCAGAATCGAGGAACTAGTGGTACATCTGAGGCACAGTGACACGTGAAGCGACCTGTGTCTGCACGACACTGTATGCAGTCGACTGGAGGACTTAGCCCTGTGTGAGAGAGAAGGTAACAAAGTAGAGGGACCCAAGATTGAGGTGACCTTGGTTAATAGATTACGTTGCCTGCAATACGTAGACGAAGGAACTGTAAAGCAGAGAAATAGAGAAACTAGAAACCAATATTCCTTCATTCATTAAATAACTGTTATGCTTTTCAGCGTAGGCTGTTCATTATCATTGCAAGTCAACGATGTACCTATGTAGCGCTCTGGTTGTTATCTGAACCAGGGTTCTGATGATGGTTAACTTCGAAATGTGTAAAACATAGTTTAATAAATGAAGGTATACGAGTTTTCTAGTTCCGTTCCTTCGCATTACAATTCTTTCATCTGTGACCAATTCAACATATTGCAGACTGCGTAATGTTGTGGGAAACGACTCTGAAATATTTTAATCAGTCACATTAGGTCCATAGCAACTGTCACCCCTGGAATACCTCCCATGATAAGAATATCACCCGAAAAAAATTCATTTATTGAGATACTCTTTAAATAAGCATTTTCACATGACACATGTGTAGAGTAGAAGATGCTTTTACACTAAAAGGCACGAAGTATTGGACATTATAAATGCGATGTCTATTATTAAACCGCACTAAATAGTTTAATGGAACATAATCCATCAGCCTCGACTGCCAAAAATTCTAAGTCCGTGCCCCTACTTTACGCTATGTCGTCAGTCTGGAGTATGTGCTTTTTCGCTCATATCAGTATACAAGGTGCTCCTACCGGACGTTCCTCCTCTAACGACGGCGCCGCAAACAACATAATCAGGAAGGTTCTGTCTCCCCGCTAAGACATCTGTATTTCTTAATCATTTCTATTTCCATCATTTAATTGCGATACTTGCAATAAATTACGAGCTAAATCAGCGAGAACGACGCTGTGGGTTCCCTCCACACTCTTTGTGTGCGGACTGACCTTGGTAAGGAGCTTGCGCTACTCAGCCCTCCCACGGACACGTGAGTGGCCGCCGCCCTTACTCCACTACACGTAGCACGCTGCCGTTCCTTCCACTTTGATGAGACCGTCCTTGAGGACTGGAACTGCGAAAAATTTGCCCTCTTACCCGAGATCGAACCGAGGACCTTCTGGTCCAGACGCTAGCCATCACCACGGCCACCACACAGCCCGTTACATCATGCTACGACACGGGACGAGACTGACTACTACTACGTAAAACTAGATGGCCAATGGGCAGTAAAAGTTGTGGAGACGTACCAGTCATATGACACCCCAAACTACTAAGTTCGCCGTGTAGAAGGAGTGCTCTCTTTCTGAATTAGCGTATACGCCTACTTCAATACTAACTCATCAGTGAACTGTACTTGCTCCTCTCCTTATTTTCGTTTCAGAAATGTTTTTACCTCTTTCAGCTTAGCTCTCGAGACATTTGCGAGCCCTTATGCTTGTTTGTATTTCTAAAAGACTGCATGCTGAATATATATAGATATATTGGAGGATTCACGAAGATACGCAAATATTTTAATATGTTATTCTACAAGTAAAAGTAAAGAAAAAGTTCATAAAATATAGATCCGCAAATGTTTAGTTACAGAGTTACGGCTAATAAACGATTTTGTATGAAATTTAGCAACATCGCTAATATGAAGCCATTGCAAAACTGTACGAGGTTAAAGTAAAGCATAATTCTCATAGCTACTTTGTTATTGGTCTGGTGACTCTAATAAAACATGCCCAAGACGTGGATCTACAGTAGTTTTCCAGAACATCCAGAGAAGAAAAGACGTAATTTCATAAAGTTATGGAAGTCTGAATGTGAGTCCAAGTCCGTTATAAATTTTCACTGTCGTCGTTCCATACTACAGCTGATGCTTCGCAATATTCGCTAATGGATAGTCATTTAATGTGCAGCAAACGTAAAATACTAAGAGTAGTCGGTCGAAGCAACCTGAAGTTTAATTAAGATTCCAAACAAATCGTAGGGAGAGCAGACTCCAGCCTGAAATTCGTTGGAAAGAAGTTAAGGAAATGCAATTCATCCACCGACTAAGTTTCTTGGTAAACGCTTGTATGGACAATTATTGAGAATGTCTCATCAGTCTGTGAACCTTAGCATGATGCATTAATAGAAGGGATAGAGGAAGATCCCACAAAGAACGCTGTGTATCAGGGCAACGGTATAGTAAACGCGAATGTGTTACCCAGATGCTCTTCTAACGCCAGTGTCATAGTTTATCCTCACGCAAATATCTCGTAGAATAACTAGGACCAAACAATCTGAAATTAGAGCTAACACGGAGACATTACGATACTCCATGATCGGCATTTGTCAAAGGAAAAGGAAAGGGGGAAAAGGGGAGGCGTTCAGAATACAGATAGAGGTGTACTGAATGAATGTAACGCTGGAACGAGAGAAGAACACAGGGGGAAGTGAGTGGGGCGTTTTGTATCTACAGAGGGGACGGAATACCATCTGTCGACGGAATTACGAACCCCCTGACGCTACTCTTCTGCGCTGTCTCTGTAATCCCCTGTCCCGCCAATGACCAGTACTTTGCGGGAGAGCTCTGTGTGAGCACTCTGGCGTACATTATTCATAGACTGGCGCGGCATGTTACGCCAAACAAACGGTGTTCACCTTGCAGCCGCTGACGAGGTACTGAGCAGCATGTGTGTGTATGGGGGGGGGGGGCATACTAGTTATAAAAAAAACACCTGAGCTAGCACGTGTCAGACATTTGGGCTTTGCTGCTGAGATTTCAAGCATGTAAAGGCTTCAGGCGCTATCTACGCCTCCAGACGTATTAAGCAGTGCTGAAATCAAAAATGACTACATCTGTGAACGCTACGAACCTCTTCGCTGTACTGACTGTGAGAGGTAAATATCAGTAAGCCAAAATACATTTTGTAACACAGCATTACATTTTGTTTCTGTATGGAATTCAGCCCAATTTCACCTCCCATTATACAAAATCTACATATTACCAAAAACTGTCCCCACAAACTGTTATCCAACAAACTCGTATGATAAACTTTGTCTAAACAGAATGTCATGTGAAATGAACTGTAACTGATCTGAATGCAACTTGTCTTTATGTTAAAAGTACAACCGAAGTAAAACAGTAATTTAGCCCTAATCAAAATGTCCACATACCTCGCGTCTTAACAGCACTGTTGCAGATTTCTCGAAGGCACAATGGTAAATAGCAAGAAAGTAGAGGCTAAGCTAGATCTCTGTTTCTAAATACATATTCAAACTATAGCATGCGGTAATGCGTAATAACAAACCGTGGGGTGGGGAGAGTAACTATTCCTACGAAATTATTTTCCTAATCAACTACTTTAGAATGAAATATATATTAACAAAGACAGAGTAAAACTTTGCGTTATCTTCTCGCATAACACTGGTCTGAACAATACTATACTTAACAGAGAGAACAATGATTTAAAGTGAGTACAATGTTAACATAGAAAGCAAACAACTTAATCAGTATTTTAATGCATGACTCAGCGAAGTGACATCGCGTTTCTCTCAGCTCAGAACAAGTTAACTAACTGACAACAATCTTCCCACAAATTAGGTGCCCTGTACTGCAGTCTCACCTCTTACTTCTTCTCTTCAAAAACAATCACATTATTCAATCTCCACCAAAAATTAGCTGGTACGGATTGTATGTTTCGCCCTGAATTCTGCCGATGGGCTCAATTTCAAATTCAGAGGGTTGACGCATTTATAAATTTGATTTTATACTGACGAGGCTCATGAATCATGGAAATGTTAATATTCATAATCTTCATGTTGTGGGATTATGTAGGACAGAGTTATAGGCCGCAATTTTAATCGAAGGATATCTTAATGGTAGGAAGTACACCACATTCCTGCAAGAAACATTAGGTCTGCTATTGGAAACCTTTAGCAACAAGGAACAGAATGTGGTATCAACACGATGGGTGACCGGCACATTTTTCATTGATGGCTATAAATGAGTTGCAGAAACAATTCCCAAATCGTTGGAATGGACGCGTAGGAGATGTGTCGTGGCCGGCGCGTTCGGCAGACTTGGCGCCCCGGGATTTTTCTTGTGGAGATTTGTAAAAGACTTCGTTTATAAAGACATTCCAACTACACCTGAAGATATGCGAGAGGGAATTGTCAGAGCATGTGCTCCGATAAGCGCTGATGAGATTAGGAACACCACTCAATTCTTGATAAGAAGATTGCGGCACTGCATTCATACCAATGGTCATCACTTCGACCACGGTCTGTAAATGGACGTTCATGCCACTTTGTGACCTTCGTTGAACTCCAAGACCTTATTGTCACACATCGCTGGATTCGTCTCAGTAGCTGCTATCAGAAAATAAGTTCCGAACTGTAGCATCCTATTTAAAAAGAACGAAGTTAACATTCATATCTTTGAAGCGACCACGCCTAGCAACAAAAAACCAACGTCATATGAAGATAGTATCTGTCCTTTCAGACATCTCAGAAAGAACAGATGCCATTGGTCAACGTGTAGCTCTCTAGAATGAAATTACCATTAAATCGACACCATTAGCTGCTGTCTGGTGTTGATATACATCAACGAGGACAGTCGAAAATGTGTGCCTCGATCGGGAATCGAACCCGGGATCTCCTCCTTACATGGCAGACGCTCTACCATCTGAGTCACCAAGGGCACAGAAGATAGTGCGACTAAAGGCTAACTGGCTGATGACCTCCTTCAGTGCGGATGCACACGAATTGTCCCACAAACTCTTCTGCTCCTATCACACTATCGGAGTTATTCTTGGTGGCAATACTTAGTGGATAATCCTGTATAGTATTCGTACCAGTGAAAATATTCCTGCGTGGTAATACATCTATCCATATCGTCGCTGGAATACCTACTGTAAACACCTCGCTTCTCCTTCTTTGGTGTAAAACTTTGAATTCCGCTCTGCTCGAGCTTCGTGTGTCTCCCGTAATTTGCAAACCGCCCAGCTGCTCAACTTTAACGTTTCGGCTGCACGTTCCGTTGCCTTCTCCACCGGCATGATGAATCCCACCTCTTCCTCATCGTCAACTAATTTAATAACGTTTACAGCAAGCTGCCTCGAGTGCCGGCCAAGACATTATCAACGCTTACCTTCCGTACCTGCACTGCGAAGTAACAACGCGCACTACTTTAATCGGAGCTAGGCTGTCTCTAGTCACGTCACCTAGGTAATTGTTCGCTGGGCGTAGCTGTTTCGCGTACCTACTACGCGATTTTTTAAAGTTCTCTATGTTAACTCTTCTTCATTGCCCTATAGACGGCTATCGTTTTCGCCTACAGCCGTCCGTGCTTCAGAATTGAAAGTAGTCAAAAGCGCTGCCAGGTATGAGGGGTTTCCTTAATTTGACTTGACTGTATGAGTGTCGTAGTGGTAAGGAATAAATGTACAAGTATTAAGACTTCTTGGATAATGCGGCTTTCCTCACGTATGTGAATGTTTATGACGTCATATTTCGGGAACTATGTGTCTAAAATAATATGTTCGTGTAGGCACAGTCAGCGACATATGTGGATACCGTCTGCAAAATGTGTCGCGAATAGAGTACCAAAGAAGTAATTAAACATCACGCAGAACACGGCAGTTTTCTGTGCATCTCATTTTTTATGACTTCATATCTCCTGAACTACGATAGCGACTGTTGTCTGATAGTAACCGGTATGTGTATCAAGTGTGGTTGAAAAAAAAATGGAAATTTGTGGTAAGGTATTACGGGACCAAATGGCGGAGGTCATCGGTCCCTAAGCTTACGCACTACTTAACCTAACTTAAACACACACGCCCATGCCCGAGGGAGGACTCGAATCTCCGCCGGGGGGGGCCGCACGGGCCGTGACAAGGCGCCTGAGACTACGCGGCTACCCAGCGCGGCTCTGTGGTTGAAATCTGTACTAGTGTTTAAGAAGAGATGTGGAACACGCACACGCACACGCGCACGCACACGCACACGCACACGCACGCGCACGCGCACACGCACACGCACACGCACACACGCGCGCATGCGAACGCGCACGCGCACGGGCACGCGCACACGCACGCGCACGTGCACACGCACACGCACACGCACACGCACACGCACGCGCACGCGCACGCGCACGCGCACACGCACACGCACACGCGGGCACACGCATACACGCGCGCACACACACACACGCATACACACGCGCGCACACACACACGCATACACACGCGCGCACACACACACGCATACACATGCGCGCGCACACACACACACACACACACACACACACACACACACCAGTCCATTGTTATAACATGTGTGCGTTTTAACGGTACAATCGTTACCAATATATAATGGTAAATCATCTTTAGATACTACGTCCTTCGCCTTTCAGCCTGTGTGTCGGTCGTACAGCAGGCAGACAATTGTGATTAATATGTTTGAAATTAAATTTTTCCACTACTCCATTTTTGTAAATAGACTCCATTAGCGGCGTCCAGCTGGAGCGCCACGTCAGGCTGATGAAGCTTCGCATAAGAGAGCAATCGGCTTCTTGATATGCGATCTGAAGTTTTCCCAGCGTATTTCCAATTTGAACAGTTCTCGGGTATCCGACCTGGTAGCGTCGTAATTTCTCCACAATATTTCGGCAGACGTACACGCTGCCATCTTCAGTTGGTTCTTGACGAATGTTGTACTGTTTTTTTCTTTTTTCTTTTTTTTTTAAGAGGTGGAGCACCTCCACGCCCACACCGGCATGATGGCCAACACAAAAGGTCTACTGCCATCTCTGCATAAGGGTTAGTATTCACTAAAGTGAGGTGTCGCAGGATGTGGGTACTGCAATGTTTGCGTACGTCTGGTTAGGATTAACCATTAATACGCGCTCATCTGGAGATAGATTGGTCGAAATCTGACGAAGGGTAGCGGTTTGAAGGGCAGAGGAAAAAAAGTGCCAAAGCAAGAGCCAAGGGAAAAAAACTTCTGCGAAAGTTAGGTCGGGCGGCAAGAGCAGTAGCGGTTGTCTTGCTGCCTGCGATAGGTTGTGCAAGGATAGGCTTTGTTAGTAGTGGGTATCATGGATGTCGATGCATGTACTGTTCCTCTCAGCGCCCTATATATACTAGCCGTTACCCCCTCCACCGTTCCTCTCCTGGTGTCTTTGGTGCGGCCGGCGGAGCGGCTACTGAAGGTGGTGGGGGAAGCGGCGCCTGAGTCAGAACTGGGGTCTACAGTCTCCCTGCTGCCGCCGTCGTGGGTGGTCCTCGATCTCTGCGACCGCATCTTTCTCTCCAGGCTGAGTGCAGGGTTCCAAGTCTGACTAAGTTGAAGGCCGCTGTCTTTATTAATTAGATTGTCCTGCAGTCGGATTTCGATGGCCTCTTTAGTAACGCAGTCCCAGAAGTAGGAGGATTGACAGAGTATTTTTGGTTTTTCATAGTCCGTAGTATGGCCAGTCTTTATACAATGGTCATCCACGGCTGATTTGGTGGCCTGGCGTAATTCAGTATGGCGCTTGTGTTCACGGCACCTCTCTTCTACAGTGCCGACTGTCTCCCCAATGTGTGATTTTCCACACTGACAGGGAATTTGATAAACGCCTGGTTTTCGAAGGCCTAGGTTATCTTTCACTGAACCCAGTAGAGTCAAGGTTCTTGCAGGGGGTCGGAATACACATTTCACACTGTGTTTCCCCAGGATTCTGTCGATTTTTCTTGAGGTGTTTCCGACAAACGGAATGCACGTCAATGACTTGTGTTCTTCTGTTTTTTCTTGTTGTTCTCTTGGCGCAGTCTGTCTGAGTGCGTGTTTTATTTGCTTGTGGTTGTATCCATTTTTCTGAAATGTTGTCTCTAGGTGCTGCAGTTCTGCTGGAAGGCTCTCCTGATCGCAGATCGATCGTGCCCTGTGAACAAGTGTGCGCTGGACGCCTTCACGCTGGGAGCTGTGGTGGCACCTGAAGGCATATAGGTACAAATCGGTGTGTGTGAAGGTTTTCTGTATACACTGTGTCCCAGCTTGCCGTCAGGTTTGCGTTTCACCAGGACGTCGAGAAACGGTAAGGCACCATCCTGCTCCACCTCCATCCTGAACTGTATGTTGGGGTGCAGCGAGTTGAGGTGTTCGAGAAATTCATTTAAGCTGTCCCGTCCATGTGGCCAAACAACTAACGTGTCATCCACGTAGCGGAAGAAACAAGTTGGTTTTTGTGTGGCTTGTTCTAGTGCCTTCTCCTCGAAATTTTCCATAAAAAAGTTGGCTGCAACCGGTGAAAGCGGGCGTCCCATGGTGACGCCATGTGTTTGTTAATAATAATTTCTGTCGAACAGGATGTATGTTGATGTGAGCACGAACTCGAAGAGCCTTCTTAGGTTGTTGTCGAATTTCTTGCTTATTTGATCGACGGAGTCTTTCTGTGGTACCCTAGCTCTTAAGGTATGTTTTTAAGAGTTCATGCTTACTGGACATTTCTTTTCCTTTATTGGTCCAAACTACCATCTGTGAAATTTGCCTGCCCTACAACCTTAGCAACATCAATAACAATGTATTATACCGTTGTCAGAGGTGTCAGAACGGTTTTCCCCTACAAATATCGACTCATTTGTTTCCGGTGCAGGGACCTTTAACTCAAACTGACACATTGATCCTTGTGCATCATCCTAAAAAGTTCATAAAGGTATCATGGAACCATTTATATATTCGTACATATATTTACAGGCGCCGGCGTCAATTACTTCCACACTTTGTAGCGTATTTGGATGACACTTCCGGACATGGGATTCTTTGTAAAACTTTATTTACTAAGTACCCCTCTACAACATCTCAAAGTGTGTAACATGAATGTATATAGACAGTAATATCCAAGAATGGAAAAGTTATAGCTAGGTATAAGTAATACTCAATCTGTGGAAGTTGGAAATGCTTTATAGATAAATGCTTGAAAATGTTCTGCCACGTCATTACCTAAGTGTTTCAAATCAAACTGCGTTATCCGCGGTTTCGTTATTGAAAATTTGGTAAAAATTCAGGGCGAAACTTGTTCGAACTTCACTTGAACTTTCACTTGAGGTTTTACAGTGTGTTGTACGCTTTCAAAATGTCACATGACGAAGCAGGAAATATTCTTTAGTGGGAATGTACAAACAATCTTAATTCATTTATTTTGTCACCCTTGAAGATACAGTGACACTAATAACAGCTCGCAGAACAGCTGATGAGCATTGATTCTTCATACTGTTAATTCTTGATTTGTTCTCAAGGAAACTTTAATTTCTCGTGTAATGAAAAACAAGACTACATCGCCGTTGGCATTGATTTGAACAGTGTTTATATATAACTGTTATCTTTGAAACACCTGTCGTGTGAACAACGTAGCTATTCATTATCCACTATCCAGACCACACCTAAATCTTTTTCAAGGAGAGAATTACTCATGTATTGCCTGCTGGTAGTCATCTAACGATCTTTGGATGGAACTAGTTCAGCGGTTTTTCCGTCGTTTCGCTGGAAAGAATGACTAAATTATTGTATGAATCTCTGACAACTTGAGTTGTGTGGCGTAACGGCAGAAAAACTACTAAATGACGTTCGGTCAGAGATCATGAGACGAGTGATAACAGGCCTCGTGTCAAGAGGTGGTCTAGAAAGTCTCCGCAGTTTTAGAAAACTATTTATTTTAGAATGGATTCACGGTGCAATGTAGTGGTCCGGATAACTGTTTCCCATTTGTATGTCTCCTATCGTTATCTGCAAAACGTGTGATTTCGTACCAAAATGGAGAATGAAACGTATGTGTTAGTTGCTCAGTCCTCTACAAGGCAGACACACTGTTGTCTCTTACCGCTGTTGTCTACCGTGAGAGTAAACAGGTGGGAGTACGGCGTCTCCACGGGTACGCAGCGCCTGCGCCACCCCGCCGTTTCCCGGCGCTCTAAGAGTCCAGAGGAGGCAGCGGCGCGTGCGCCTGGCAGGTAGGCGAGCCCGCGGAACGAGCCTAATAATGCGCTGCGGGTCGCGCAGGTTGTAAGGGTCGGCAGCGGGGTCGCCATGACAACGCACCCCGGGATCAATGTGCCAGGGGGTGGGGGCAGATGGCAGCCCCGGACCAGGACCGGCGCCGGCGCCCCTTAATCGCCCTGCCCCGCCTCCCAGACGTCTTGAGGGGACAGCCGCCCAGCACCTGGACACTTCAGTACTCCCTTACCCTCACCCCCCTCGCTTCATCTCCGGGTCTTCAGCAAACAACATGCTCCAGGCGGACGAAAATTTGCTGCCGACTTCTAATATTCTCTGAGAGTTCTCCAAACACGTCTGGCTTTATTTGCTGTTATTTATCCAACCCCTAAATTATAAGAAAGCAGTTACGAGCGATGCTCGTGAAATTTCAACTCTCACATCTACAAAATAAAGTTATATAATTGATTATGTATTTGTTCTTATGTCTGTACATGTCTTCCGGAACAGACAAAATATTTCAGTCTTGGCCACTCTTTGTTGTTTTTTATCTGATAATGCGTTTTGGATAGCTGTCATCATCGGATTTGTCATAAAAAAGAATTATTAACATGCAAACAGACAAACCTTTGCACATGTGACATATATTCCGTGAAAAAGGATATAGCTACGGGATGTGCGTTATTTCAACAGATAACAAACTGATAAGTGCTCGCGGTTTATGGGGTGCGTACGCAGTAATACACATGAGTAACACATATCAAGTGCTATAAAACATCAATAGAATGTTTATTGGCAAACAGTACACACTCGTGTGAAGTGTGGATGCACAATGGCGGCGACACAGTCGCCAATAACAACGTAAGTTATTCAACCGCCATCAGGTGGCCCTCAAAGAACAACAGCAAGCTCTCTTTGATAGATGATAGGTAAGTTAAAACAAGAATAAAAATGTGAATTAGATCACAAATATACTTTCCAGTTTTGTTAAGTGTTAGGTAAACATTAAAATGAGAAATCAATATGGCATAATACACATGCATCTATGTAGAATGACAGAAATCGTTGGCCCAAAACAGCAAAAACAGTCAACAAAATAATGAAACCCAATTTCAAGACGATAGGTAAAATGACACACAGGAAAGGAGTGCATAATCCATGTGATGGCAATAAAATAGATAGATCATAGACGATGTGAAGAAAGCAATTTTTACTAAAGTCTGCTTGCTCATTTGGCACTTGTTGTGACTGAGTCTTTCTATGAGAATGTATATCAAGTTCTTTCAATTTGTTGAGTACGTGTCGTCTGCGTGCTCTCTGTAAAATTCACATTACGTAAAATTTTTTAAACTCGTACGCGAGGTGTGTAGATGCACACTTATTAAACCATACGGATTTGTTATTTTAATGTTTACGTAGTACACCAACAAAAGGAGAGTATATGTCTAATTTGATTCACTCTCTGATGACAGTCGAATAAATGGTTCAAATGACTCTAAGCACTATGGGGCTTAACATCTGAGGTCATCACTCCCATAGAATTAGAACTACTTAAGCCTAAGTAACCTAAGGACATCACACACATCCACGCCCGAGGCAGGATTCGAAACTACGACCGTAGCAGCCGCTTGGTTCCCGACTGAAGCGCCTAGAACCGCTGGGCCACAATGGCCGGCTGACAGTCGAATAATTTACCGTCCTATCCGCGACTGTGTAGATGCTGATATGCAACGACACTTCATATAAGTAGGTACTGGTTAACGATATACATAGTGTTGATGTTGTTTTAGCGCATTTCGTATGCATTGCTCATGTATGCTAATGTATTTGTGCCCTATTAGTTAAGAGCACTTCTCAACTTGTGACCTACTGAAGTACCGTATATCCCATTGTTATCTCATTTTCTTATGGAAAATATTTTTGTGATGTGCGCAAAGAATTGTCTATAGCGTGTTTAAACATTTCTCTCATGACAGTTCCGATGATGACAGTTAGCCGAAACGCGTTATCAATTAGAAATAGCAAACTATGGCAAGGCTGAAAAGTTCCGTGAGTTTGTGCGTGATTATGGCCACTGACCTATTTACAGACGTCCTACCTGCTATTTTGCACGTGTCTACAGTCTTCATACGCCTTAAAATTCCCGCGCCACACAACCGTAGCAAGCCGCTAGCTGAGCGAAACCAACATGCCGCAGTCCATTGATGGTGCGGGGTATCACACAGTAGTGCGTTTTCTATAGTTGAAGGGGACAAACGCTGCTACAGTTCGTGTTGGGTTATGTACGAAAACAGTGTTGCATCATATGAAACACTGTTGGTATTCAGTGTGAAGAGACGTTTCCAGTTTTGAAGACATTCACGGACGACCGACTCTCTGTGCAGAACCGGAAGTCGCAAAAGAAGTGGGAGGCCCTGGAGGATCAACGATCCACAGTCGAGGCGATTTGGGAAAGAGCGAAGATAGCTGATAGATCAGGCATCAACGTTATGCACGACATTTTGAACTTGATGTCGTGCCGTCCGCTACGTTGTACGTCTACATAGTTACTCCGCTGGCTTGTAGTCATTCTCTGTCCTGTTCCACTCGCAAATGAAGCGAGGGGAAAATTAGCGTCTATGTGGCTCCATAGAAACCGTAGTTTCTCTTACTTTGCCTTCGTGGTCCTTACGCGAAATGTACTTTGGCAGTAGTGGAATCGTTCTGCAGTCAGACCGCAAATGCCGATCTTCTAAATTTTCCCATCATCTTCCCTCCAGCAGTTTCCATTTGGCTTCACGAACAATCTCCTTAGTACTCACGTGTTGATCGAACCTACTGTTAACAAATCTAGCAGCTTGCCTCCGAATTGTTTCACTCTCTTCCTTCAATATCTGCTGGTGGAAGTGCCAAAAACTCGAGTAGTACTGAAAAATGGCTCACACTAGTGTACATCAACTACACTTTCTTAGAATTCAGTCAATAAACCAATGCTAGCCATTCGCCTTCCTGTTACCTTCATCGTGAGCTCGTCCCATTTTATACTACTTTGTAGTGTTCACCTGGATATTTAACAGGCGTGACTTTGCTGATGATGTTGTAATGTATTTGAAAGTATCGTCGTCAAGGGACTGCAGAAGGATACAGGATGACTTAGGGAAAATTTCTAGTTAGTGTGATTAATGGCAGCCTTGTCTAAACGTAGGTAACAGCAAGTTAATGCAGATGAGTAGTAAAAGCGAACCCGAATACAGCTTCAGTAGTGTTGTATTTGTCACAGTCACACCTGTTAAATATCCAGGTGAACAGACTGGTGCCAACCCTATCCGTCAGATCATTTATGTAGATGGCGGCGGTTTTATGACACTTCCTTGGGCCACTGCTGACGGTACCTTATCTCTAATCAACACTCCCCATTGAGGACAAGAACTGGGTTCTATTTCTTAAACTCTTCAAGCCACTTACATATTCAGGAATCCGTTGTGTATACTCAGACCCTCGGTGACAACCTGTAGTGGAGTGCCGCGTCAATTGCGGTAAATCTAGGATTATAGAATCTGCCTGTTGTCCTTCATCCGTACTTGGCACGATCATGTGAAAAAAGTGCAAACTGAGTTTCTCAGAAGCAATGCTTTCTAAATTCGTGTCGATTTGTGGACAGATGCTTTTCTGCGTCGAGGAAATTTATTTTATTTGTAGACTGATTACACACACAGAAGAAATGATTCAACTGTCATGAGAATCCTACTAATCATGAGAATCTTAGCTACATTATCAGCCACCTAATCACCGTGGGCGAGTGCTTCGTATGTTACTGTAACCACGAACAAAGGAGCAAAACAATCAGTTGGTGAAACGTGTGGAATCACTAGCGCCAGCCATCATCGGGTATGTTGGCTCTTAGTGTTTTTTATACTGCCATGGTTTGTTGCTAACTTACTATCTTGGAAGAGACAAACCATTGCAGGAGCGTGGTACCGAGATCTCCTGACGCGATGAAGAGATGCTGTCGAAACGAGACGAGTAGTGTACAGCACTGTGTAGTAGTGAAAATAGAAAGGTTGGTAGAACATTTGTTAAGACATAAGGGTATAACTTGCATAGTACTAGAGGGAGATAGAGAGGGTAAAAATTGTAGCTCAAGTGACAGAATAGAACACATCGAGTAAATAATGAAGAACACAGACTGCAAGTGATATCTTGAGATGAAAATGATTGCACAGGAGAAGAATAAGCGGCGGTCCGCATGAAACGAGTCAGGAGAATGACGACTCGAAAACAAAAGCGTATATTTGTTATGGATGCTTGAGCTTGAGTGAAATTTGCAAGTCCGTATGTCCCCGTAACCCTTTCTTCTACTCCTCGTACAGATTTTCCTGTCCGTCTACTTACTGAATTACCCTTTCATTATCCTCAGTTACTTTCTCGATCTCTTCATCCTGTATCCTCTGCTTGCAAATTTAGCTTGTATATCTGAATATCGTTATCAGTGTTGGTTTGCTATGAATTCTGGTGAGAACAACCCTATCACTGACGTGTTCATGGTACCCCATCCTATCCTCTACCTTCCTGTTCACAGCGAAACCTACTCCCTTTATATCATTTTCTGCTGCTGTTGATATTACTCTATACTCGTCTGACCAGAAACCTTTGTCTTCTTTCCCTGACACTTCACTGACCCCATTGTATCTACACTGAGACTCTGGATTTCACTTTTCAGGTTTTCTAGCTTCCCTACCACTTTCAAACTTCTGATATTCCGCAGTCTGATTTGTAGAACGTCACCCTTTCGTTTCTCGCATTCGGATCTCCTCCAGGAGGTCTTAATGCGAGACTAATCTGAAATCCGAAATCTTTTGCCTATGGAGAGATTACCTACGTTTAAATTACAGCCCATATGTCCTGTGGGTAATCATTATGTGTCTTCAGTGCAGTGAATTTCGTTGGCGTCTGGATCTTCATGCTGTTGATCATTGCTGATTCTTCCACCTTTCACGGGCTGTATCCCATTCCAAGGGCAAGAGTGTGCGATGAACCTCTATCCGCTCATCCTTCCTCTTTGAAAAGGCCATTAGCAGAACAGGTGACGTCTTATGCCGGAGGTCTTCTGCCGCTATATAACACCAATGTCGACATTCTCTGTATTTATCTCATGTAACTTTTTTGTCTAATTTTCCTAAATGTGACAACTGCATAACCATACTCTTTCACGTAACATCTGTGTAAGTACACTCCTGGAAATGGAAAAAAAGAACACATTGACACCGGTGTGTCACACCCACCATACTTGCTCCGGACACTGCAAGAGGGCTGTACAAGCAATGATCACACGCACGGCACAGCGGACACACCAGGAACCGCGGTGTTGGCCGTCGAATGGCGCTAGCTGCGCAGCATTTGTGCACCGCCGCCGTCAGTGTCAGCCAGTTTGCCGTGGCATACGGAGCTCCATCGCAGTCTTTAACACTGGTAGCATGCCGCGACAGCGTGGACGTGAACCGTATGTGCAGTTGACGGACTTTGAGCGAGGGCGTATAGTGGGCATGCGGGAGGCCGGGTGGACGTACCGCCGAATTGCTCAACACGTGGGGTGTGAGGTCTCCACAGTACATCGATGTTGTCGCCAGTGGTCGGCGGAAGGTGCACGTGCCCGTCGACCTGGGACCGGACCGCAGCGATGCACGGATGCACGCCAAGACCGTAGGATCCTACGCAGTGCCGTAGGGGACCGCACCGCCACTTCCCAGCAAATTAGGGACACTGTTGGTCCTGGGGTATCGGCGAGGACCATTCGGAACCGTCTCCATGAAGCTGGGCTACGGTCCCGCACACCGTTAGGCCGTCTTCCGCTCACGCCCCAACATCGTGCAGCCCGCCTCCAGTGGTGTCGCAACAGGCGTGAATGGAGGGACGAATGGAGACGTGTCGTCTTCAGCGATGAGAGTCGCTTCTGCTTTGGTGCCAATGATGGTCGTATGCGTGTTTGGCGCCGTGCAGGTGAGCGCCACAATCAGGACTGCATACGACCGAGGCACACAGGGCCAACACCCGGCATCATGGTGTGGGGAGCGATCTCCTACACTGGCCGTACACCACTGGTGATCGTCGAGGGGACACTGAATAGTGCACGGTACATCCAAACCGTCATCGAACCCATCGTTCTACCATTCCTAGACCGGCAAGGGAACTTGCTGTTCCAACAGGATAATGCACGTCCGCATGTATCCCGTGCCACCCAACGTGCTCTAGAAGGTGTAAGTCAACTACCCTGGCCAGCAAGATCTCCGGATCTGTCCCCCATTGAGCATGTTTGGGACTGGATGAAGCGTCGTCTCACGCGGTCTGCACGTCCAGCACGAACGTTGGTCCAACTGAGGCACCAGGTGGAAATGGCATGGCAAGCCGTTCCACAGGACTACATCCAGCATCTCTACGATCGTCTCCATGGGACAATAGCAGCCTGCATTGCTGCGAAAGGTGGATATACACTGTACTAGTGCCGACATTGTGCATGCTCTGTTGCCAGTGTCTATGTGCCTGTGGTTCTGTCAGTGTGATCATGTGATGTATCTGACCCCAGGAATGTGTCAATAAAGTTTCCCCTTCCTGGGACAATGAATTCACGGTGTTCTTATTTCAATTTCCAGGAGTGTATTTTGTTCATTATTTATATCTGTTTTAGTCTATGAATATAATTTTGAAAACAATTTTCTGCAAAATATGGATATGTTGAAACTTTACTTCTTGTATTGTTTCACGTATAGGGAAAGTAGTTTTACTATCATACAAAACAAGGAGGGAAGTCCCCCTACAACGAAAGTGACTTGGAGGGAACAGAAAATGTGGATATGGAGGTCGAACTGCATGGTCCTTTGCGGCAAGAATTTGTTGGCGGTTAGCATGCAAACTATTTCCATTTTGTGTACTGAACGAGGAAAGAAGAGCAGCAAGATTATATTAAATTAGAAATTGGAACCATTACTCAAAGCGTACATTGGTTAGCTCTGTACTACGTAAATAAGACGCTAAGAAGAGAATATTCTGAGCCTATTATACAGTAAGAGTCATGGGTACTTTTCCACTTATTTGAGTAGCAACCATTGAATTCCACCGACACCACCTTTCTCTCAAATAACCATTTGAGGATTATAAAATTGCACGGACCAGTTATTTGTTTTCTTATCCAAATGATCTCCCCATGAACCATGGATCTTGTTGCCGATGAATGGGCTGCGCGCCTCAGTGATAGATATAGCTGTGCCGCAGGTGCGACCAGAATGGAGGGGTATCTGTTGAGAGACCAGACAAACGTGGGGTTCCTGAAGAGGGGCAACAGATTTTACAATAGTTTCACCGACGTCAGTCTCGATGGTTAACTGATCTGTCCTTGTAACATAAACTAAAACGGCCCTGCTTTGCAGGTACTGCGAACGGCTGAAAGCAAGGGGGAACTACAGCCGCAGTTTTTCCCAAGGCGATGCAGCTCTAGTGTTTGGTTAAATGATGATGGCATCCTCCTACGTAAAATATTACGGAGGTGAAATAATCCTGCAGTGGCATCTCTACTCAAGATTACGTCGCTATCAGGAGAAACAAAACTGGTATTGTACGGATAGGGGTTTGGAATGTTAGAGCCCTTAATCTGGCAGGTAGTTAAGAAAAATTAACAAGGGAAATGAATAGGTTGACGTTAGATATAGTGGGAATCAGTGAAGTTCGGTGGCAGGAGAAACAGTATTTCTGTCAGGTGAATACAGGATTATAAGTAAAAAATGCAATAGGGATAATGCAGAAGTTTTTTAATAATGAATAATAGGAATGTGCGTAAGCTAAGCTACTATGTACAGCGTAGTTAACGCATCATGGTAACCAAGATAGATACGAAGCCACGCCTACCATCGTAGTACAAGTTTATGTGCCAACTAGCTCCACAGAAGATGAATACATTGAAGAAACGTACGATGAGGTTAAAGAAATTATTCAGATTGTTAAAGGAGACGAAACTTTATTTGTGATGGGTGCTGGAAATCTATAGTCGAAGGAAAAAAAGGAAAGACAGTAAGTGACTATGGACTGGAGGAAAGAAATGAAACAAAAATCCACCTGGTGGAATCCTGCACATCGCTAAGTCTTGGTTTCAGAATCACAGAAGTAAGTTGTATTTGTGGAAGAGACCTGGAGACACTGGAAGGTTTCAGATTGATCATGTAATGGTTAGACAGAGATTTGGGAACCAGATTTTAAATTGTAAGACATCTCCAGGATCAGAGGTGGATTCTGACCATAATGTATTGGTTATGAATTGTAGATTAAAATTGAAGAAATTGGAAAAAGGAAGGAAATTAAGGAGATGGGACCAGATATGCTGAAAGAACCATAGGTTATTGAGAGTTTCAGAAGGAGCATTAGGCAACAACTGAATAGAACAGTGAAATGAAATAGAGTAGAAGACGAAAAGGTGGCCTTAGAAGATGAGATAGTGAAGGCAGCAGAGAAGCAAATGGGTAATAAGAGAAGGCTCAGTATAAACCCTTGGATAACACAGGGGATATTGAATTTAATTGATGAAAGGAGAAATTTTAAAAATGCAGCAAATCAAGAAGGCGAAACGGAATACAAACGTTTAAAAAATAAGATTGATATTATGTGCAAAATGGCTGAGCAGGAATGGCTAGAGGACAAATGTAAGGATTTAGAAGCATATTTCACTAGAGGAAATATAGATACTTCCCACAGGTCTTTCGGGAAAAGAGGAACAGTTGTATGAATATCAAAGAGCTCCGATGGAAAACCAGTCCTATGCAAAGAAGAGAAAGCTGGAAGGTGGAAGTAATATATGGAAGGTGTATGCAAGGGTGATGAACTTGAAGACTACGTAATACAAAGAGAAGTCGAAGTAGATGAAGATAACATGTGGAATACGATACTGTGCGAAGAATGGGACAGAGTTCTGAATAAAGTCCGAACAAGGCCCCAGTGGTAGACGACATTCCGTCAGAACTACTGTTAGCCTTTGGAGAGCCAGCCATGACAAGACTCTTCCATCCGGTGTGCAAGATGAATAAGACACACTTCAAGAAGAACGTAATAATTCCAATTCCAAAGAAAACAGTTGCTGACAGGTGTGAAAATTACCGAACTATCAGTTTAATAAGTCATGGTTCCAAAATAGTAACACGAATTCCTTACAGAAGAATGAAAATACTGGTGGAATGAGACGTCAGGCAAGATCAATTTGGATTCTGGCGAAATGTAGGAAATGCAAGGCAACAGTGACCTACGACTTATCTTAGAAGATAGGTTAAGGAAAGACAAACCGTCGTTTTTAGCATTTGTAGACTTAGAGAAGGCTTTTGGCATTGGTAACTGGAATACTCTCCTTGAAATTCTGAGGGTGTCAAGGGTAAAATACAGGCAGCGCAAGACTATTCACAACTTGTGCAGAAACCAAACGGCAGTTATAGGAGTCGAGGGGTATGAAAGGGAAGCAGTGGTTGAGAAAGAAGTAAGACAAGGTTGTAGCCTTTCCCCGATGTTTTCAATCTGTACACTGAAGAAGCAGAATAGGAAATCGAAGAAAAAGGAATTAAAGTTCAAGGAGAAGATATAAAAACTTTGGTTTTGGCAATGACATTGTAATTATGTCAGAGCTCGCTCTTTCGCAGACGGAGGAGGCAGGTGGTGCCTAGCTGGAAAAATCGTGGGTCGTGCCGAGCATCTGGCGGTCTGGGGTTGGCGTCATCAGTTACCTCAGATTACCGAAGTTAAGCGCTATTGGGCTTCGCTAGCACTTGGATGGGCCACTGTTCTGGTCTTCCGAGCGCTATTGGCAAGCCGGATACACTAAAGTTTTACGAGGCAAATTGAGGAATTACTTGACGGAGAAGTAGGGTTTCCGGTTACGAAGACCGAGAACGGCTGGGAAGATGGTGTGGTGACCACATACCCCTTCATATCCGCAGCCAATGACGCCCATTGGTAGAGGATGACACGGGTGTCTATAAGTACCATTGGGCCTTATGAGGCCTTTTTGGACGGAGTTTACGTTTTTCTTTAAGACCAGTAGTGCGGCTTTCACAGCCAACAGTTTTGTTCTTCTTACAAATGAAGCAACAGTATGTTAACTCATTGGATCTCTCTGTTGTATCAGATGGTACCAGGAATGTTTATTTGTACTTTTTTATATTGTAATATGAGTGATATTGAAGGAAGGCGTGCAGCTAATTCCTGAATCTACTCCCCAGAGTGTGGTTTCATTTATTTATTGCCACCTTACACTGTGTGTGTTAATTTTACTGTGTTTCTAATAATGGCCTTGTGTGTCTCAGAACAAGTTAACTTGGGCTACTTGGATGCGTTTTTGAGGAGTGTCAGGGGTTTCTACAGCCCAGTCCAAACCGACGGCTAACCCAGGAGAATGTTTAGAAAATTTTGTGGTAGCTTCACCTTTCTTATTACAGTTGTTCTACATGTCTTTTCCTTAAGACGTTCTTTAAACTGATTCCAGTGTCACTGGACGAGCCCAATTAAGTTTCAGTTGTGTTACTGCGAGTTTGCGTGCATTATTTCACGCACTACTAAAAGCTTTCAAAGGGTCTAGTTTTGTTCGAAACCTTTACCGATAAGTTAATGTAACTTGACTCTCAAATGCTCATTGGTGAAAAGAATGTGTGACAAATTTCATCATATGTAGGCTGTAGAGAGATGGAAGTGACGAAGGAAGTCGAGTACAGTTAATGGTTCCGTGACGTCAGTGACGTAAAGAGGTGTTAGTGTTGAAGTGACAGTTGCAGAATGCGTGTATTGGATCTGTAGATCGTGACCTGGGTGTGGTTAGCCGCACTGACTATTTGTCTAGTGCTCATATGCACTCCAATGTGTTGGAATCAAGTGTCTACGAAAACGTGCTTTCTTGAACTAATGAGAAAAATATGCAAAGGTAAGCCTTCCAGGTGCGTGGAAGAGAAGGCTTGTAGTTGGGTCACCCTCTGTAGCTGTTGGTGGCTTAGTGTCTTTGTGCGGGCCAACTCGCCTGTGATGGCCTGCATGTCGTGTTTGGGAACTCGCACGGGAGGGGGAGGGGGAGGGGGAGGCAGCAGTTGCGTGTAGCATTGCTGAACTGGCCGTGGTAGCCATCACCGTTATGACGCCGAGGTGGCTGTGCCCTCTGTCTGTGAGAGTGCTGCTTGGCGGTCAGCGACCAGGGCCGGTTTTGTGACGTCACTGTCGGTTGTCCTCGGCCACACTCTGTGTGGTCTGGGGCAAGAGGCCATCTGCCAGGTGGTGCCTTGTGGCGATGGGGCTATACCTTTCAAATTTATGCGGTGCCTATGCTGTAGTAATGCCTGCCCGTCAGAGCCAAACATTTCTCTGAAGGTTCCGCATCGTGGGATATAACTGAAATGCCTGGGCTAGCGGGATACAGCGGAGGAGGTTATATTAGTGGAAAGGGACCAAAATAAGTTACTGTCAGCTGCCCTCAACATATAAACTTTATTTGTTAAAACAGACAATCGCACAAGCAAGAATCAAAAACTTTAACGAAAGACCTCCTTTGATTTAATTTAGATCGGCTGAAGGCCTAAGCAAGAAATTGAGGTACAGCAGTTCTTCTGGAAGTTTCACTTCTTTAGAAATTTTTTTTTTATCTTCAATATAAATAGGCTGAAGCCTTAGCTTAAATTTTTCCCATAGAAATCGTCTGAAGGCATCACATTAATCCAGAACGCTTTTACGGCTTATCACCGAGACAAAGATTTTCAATGTTTAATATAAATAGGCTGAAGGCCGCATGTCAACAAAACAATTTAGCGGCTTAAGGCCTAGGAAGAAGATTTTTCCATTTGAAAAGCCTGCAGGCCGTATCTTAAAATATTTCGTGTAAAACTCGGCTGAAGGCCTCATACTAAAGAATAACAATCTTATGACTTAAGGGCAAGAGAAGGATTTTGAATTTTTAACTTAAGAGAGATTAAAACTCGGCTGAAGGCCACATGCCATGCAGAAAACAATTTTACGGCTTAAGGCCTAGATGAAAGAGCTTCTAAATTTCAATAAAATAGGCCAAAGCCTTTATCCTAAAATGCTTCACATAAAACTCGGCTGAAGGCCACATACGGAACCCAAACTATATCACGGCTTAAAGCCCAGACAAAGAAATTTCCAATTTTTCATTTAAGCTGGAAAACTCCGCTGAAGGCAACAAACAAACAAGAAAATATTTCTTACAGCTTAAGGCCTAGACTAAATCTTTCAACTTTTGATTTGAAAGGCTTAAACCTCGGCTGAATGCCACATACCAACTTGAAACAAATTTATTGCTTGACGCCTAGGCACAAGGAATTTTCAGTTTATTTTTGAAAGGCTGAAACTCGGCTGAAGACCACAAACCAAACCAGAAACAACTTTATTTCACGGCTTAAGGCCTAAGAAGAAAAGCCTTGCAATTTTAATAAGCTAGAACTCGGCTGAAGGCCACACAGAGTACTTAAGACTAAAAAGGAAATCACTATGTAAAACACAAGGAGCGGCGCTCAGAAGGTTCCAAGGATCGGCCTGGGAAGGTAACATTAACGCACGTTTAGGTGAGACAGTCAGCCAGACTAACAACCTCTTAATCGGAAGGCAAGCCGGCCGACGAACCAACCAAAGAGATCAGTTCTGCTCCACCTGACCAGCAAAACGACAAGAAGATGTCAATAGCACAACGATCTGGATACTGGTGCCCAATCCAGCCAAGTCAGAATAAACTCCCAAAACTACCAACAACACGTCAGCTGTCGATCTACATGTCGTGCTGGACAGCATCAACACGAAGAGGAAAATACACTGCCGAAAACTACGTCGACGACCAGGGCAGGTCGGCAGAACGTCAAAGGCAAGGCAGAAGATACCGCTGGTACACTTCATTAATGAAGGAATGAATTAAATTACGTTAAACACCATACAGGAGGACGGCTGCAATTTTAGCCGACTTCAATGCGCACACGTTGTTGCTGCCGGAAATCTCCGAGAAAGCGACAACCAGGATCAAACGAAGAGATGTGATAGCAGTTGAGGCTTGATTGTGCGTTATGTGAGCACCCAACTTTACTGTCCACGATCGGTGGGTGACGAACTACGTAACCCTCGGAAGAAGTGCCTCATAACTCTAACCGCGCGTGCACAGCCCCAGCGGCTCCGGTCTGACCGCGTAACGTGGAGACTTCCTCGCTGCTCTGCCCCAACCGACCGACTGCCACACACAGCACCGCTGGAAAACGTATCCGTCTCACCAAAGATAGTACAGCAGTACTAGTATCGATACACGTTGTTGCTGCCACTCACGGATGGAAGACAGCAACGCTATGCCGGTAACCGAAGAAGAAATAAGACACCACTGGACTGCAACCAGTGATAAAAAAACAAGGCATGACGCGAGCCAGCCACGGCTCAATAATTGTCAACTGTAGTTGTGGATGGAGTTTGTCGATGTAGAGTGCCCATAAGGCGGCATCACACATAAAGTTAGTATCCAATGTAGATCCGAATCGTAGCTAAAGAACTATGACGATGTTTGTCATCCAACTGTTTATCGCAGATAGCGTACATATCTGCCGCTCGGGTGTCCTGGAAAGCCATTGTAGCTGTACCGTTCCGGCTGCATCTTACTTGTCGTGCAAATGTGGTGCCAAGATGACATCATTGGTTAAATCTGAATGTGCTGCCTGATGACAAATGAGGGTGACGGACCGGTTGTTGTCATTGACTGTGCTCAATGAGGTAAACACGGATTCTGCGGTGGTGAACCATAGGACGGGCTGCCCAGGTCTGAACAGAGGTAGTTTCGGTTGGAATTGTGTTTGTGAAGTAAATAAAGGCTATGACAGGTCGGGTCTGCAGTCAGACAATCCAGGGTTGATGACAAGATAATTTGTAGATGTCACGGCATGGAAAGGACTGAAAGAATCAGTATTTGGTAGAAATCTGACTCTATATGTGTGGGGACGTTTGGATCGACCGAATGTCCATTCCCCATAACGTAGCGCAGGTGTCGCCGATGGCTCGTGAAGAATATCATCATGTGAACTCAGTTGCATTTGTTGATACCGTCGGTTCTAGGCGCTACAGTCTGGAACCGCGCGACCGCTACAGTCGCAGGTTCGAATCCTGCCTCCGGCATGGATGTGTGTGCTGTCCTTAGGTTAGTTAGGTTTAAGTAGTTCTAAGTTCTAGGGGACTGATGACCTCAGCAGTTAAGTCCCAAAGTGCTCAGATCCATTTGAACCATTCTTGTTGATACTGTGTGCACTGTTGTGTATTCGCTGTGCAATCTTGTATGAAGTCCGGTGATAACTCGTCTGTTGGCTATCATTGTCGTAATGTAATGTGTATTGTGTTAACTCGTAGCATGTCACGTATAGAGGGTGATAATTATTGAACTGTATGAAATAAAGTCGTCATAACTTCTGAACGGTCTGCGTTAGGACGGTTAAACTGCAGGGCTGATCGCGGAGCATGATGGGAATTAGTACGGTACGTGTGATTTGCTTTAGCGAGGAAGCCCACTTTCATTTGGATCGGTTGGTTAATAAACAAAATTGGGGCATTTGGGGAACTGAGAATCCGCATTTTGCGATCGAGAAGTCTCTTCACCCCCAACGTGTGAATGTATGGTGCGCAATGTCGAGTCATGGAATAATCGATGCGATATTCCTTCATGGCACGGTGACTACCGAACGGTACGTGAAGGTTTTGGAAGATGATTTCATCCGCTTTATCCAAAGTGAGCCTGATTTCTACAATATGTGGATCACGCAAGATGGAGCTGGAGCCGTTCGAAGCATGAGAGTGTTTGATGTCCTGGAGGAGCATTCTGGGGACCGCATTCT